>NC_066570.1:495000-502500 GCF_024679095.1 Eriocheir sinensis
TATTATAAAGTAGACAGTTATACGTATTATTGTTTACTTTTTTGCGCCCTTGAACTGTCTCCTTTGTTGTAAAAAAAAAGAAAAAAAAAGAGAGGTAGACAGACAGGTATGCTGGTAAATAGATACACAAACAGATAGATAAGAAGGTGTACCATTTTCATTTTCCTCCTCTTTCACATCATCACCACCATCATCATCACCATCATCATCATCATCACCATCATCACATACAACAGACAGGTATGCTGGTAAATATATACACAAACAGATAGATAAGAAGGTGTACCATTTTCATTTTCCTCCTCTTCCACATCATTACCATCATCATCGTCACCATCATCACCATCATCACCATCACCATCATCATCATCACACACAACAGACAGGTATGCTGGTAAATAGATACACAAACAGATAGATAAGAAGGTATACCATTTTCATTTTCCTCCTCTTTCACATCATTACCATCATCATCATCACCATCATCATCACCATCATCACCTCTTTCACATCATTACCACCATCATCATCACCATCATCATCACCATCATCATAAACAAACCAACCACCACACATGCATCACTACCCCATCAGCCTCAACCGGGACAAAAACAAAACACAAACCACCACCATCACCACCACCACCACCATCATCATCACCACCACCACCACCGCTATCATCACCATCCCTTAACCGGCAACACATACACATTATTTCCTCGTGCTGTCCCCCCAATGAAAGACAAACAACCCTGTGAATGAGGCCCGTTTAAACACACACACACACACACACACACACACACACACACACACACACACACACACACACATCAGTTTCATTTCAGGCGTATAATGACCCTATTCGTCGCTCTATGACAAAGCATCGAAAGAATCTACGTATTCAGCAACCGAGGCAACAAAAGAGATGTTATTATACGGTGACAGAGTGTTTGAATGTATGGAACTCGTGTTGATTAATTGAGATTGTAATATATGATAGAGGAAAACCAGGGAGCAGTTGATTGGTGTTAAACAAAAAGATGAATACAGCGAAATGTGATTGAAATGAGATCGCAAAGGTGATAAAAAAAGAGGGAGTAGTTAGAGAATTGTTAAAGAAATGAATGGAGAGACATATGACTGAGATGAGATAGCAAACTTGATAAAAAAAAGGAGGGAGTAGTTAGAGAATTAATAAAGGAATGAATGCAGCGATATTTGGTTGACTTATTACGCTGAAGAAGGGACAGAAAGGAGACTCATAATTATTAAGTGACAACAAACGTGGATAGAGAAAAAGCAAAAAGCAGTTAATGTAAATAAGGAAATGAATACACAGAGATATGACAGTGATTACAATGAAGGAACAAAAGTGCGACTCGGAATGATCAATGAGATGGCAAACATGATAATGGTAAAAGCAACGAGGAGTTAGATGATATTAATAAAGCAATAAACGTAAGATATGACTGATAATAACTTGAAACAGCCACTAAAACGAGATTCGAAATATTGAATGTGATGGCAAAAGTGATTGGAGTATGAGCAGGGAGCGGTTACTAAATCATAATAAAAATTGAATAGTGCGATAAAAATGATCAGTTAAATAATGTGAATGATAAAATGAATACAGAAAGATTTGACTGAGTGACTACATTGAAAAAGGGACAGAAATGACAGGTGGTGATCAGTGAGATAGCAACTGTAATGGAAATAGGAGGGAGCAGATAGTTAATGTTGATAAGAAAATGAATACAGTAAAATATGTGTGAATGATTATATGATGAAAAAGAAAATGAAATGAGACTCGTAATAGTGAATGTGAGAGCAAAAATAACAGTTAAAGCAGGGACCAGTTAGTGAATATTAATAAAAAAATGAAGTGATACATATTTTTTTTTACAACAAAGGAGACAGCTCAAGGGCACACAAAAAGGAAACAATAATAAATGAAAAAAAGCCCGCTACTCGCTGCTCCTATAAAAAGAATCAAAAGAGGTTGAAATTGAAGTTAGATAATGTTAATAAAAAAATGATGGCCGTGAGATATGATTCAGTTATTACAGTGAAAATATACTGAAATGAAACTCGTACTGACCAATGAGATAGTGAAATTGATAGAGTGAAATCAGGGCGCAGTAATATTAATGGAGTCTCATAGAAAAAAGTATAGAAAAAATAATATAAAAATGTATAAAAAGATAAGTGCTATTGTAAATGTATAAAAAAATAGAGTTACGTAGTTATTAATGACTGTGATATTGCTGTGAAAAGTGAAACAAAAGAAATCACATTGCATACATTATCAAAGCAAATTGTGATGAAATATGATCAGTGAGCGATTGGTGACGTTGTAGTGACTGATGATGAAAAAAAAAAACGATAGAGAGAAGATTAAGTGATGACAATATGAGAGAAAAAAGACAAAAAATGAGCTTCGTAGTAGTTAATGTCAGAGAAAAAAGACAAAAATGAGCTTCGTAATAGTTAATGTCAGAGAAAAAAGACAAAAATGAGCTTCGTAGTAGTTAATGTCAGAGAAAAAAGACAAAAAATGAGCTTCGTAGTAGTTAATGTCAGAGAAAAAAGACAAAAAATGAGCTTCGTAGTGGTTAATGTCAGAGAAAAAAGACAAAAATGAGCTTCGTAATAGTTAATGTCAGAGAAAAAAGACAAAAATGAGCTTCGTAGTAGTTAATGTCAGAGAAAAAAGACAAAAATGAGCTTCGTAGTAGTTAATGTCAGAGAAAAAAGACAAAAATGAGCTTCGTAGTAGTTAATGTCGTAGAAAAAAGACAAAAATGAGCTTCGTAGTAGTTAATGTCGTAGAAAAAAGACAAAAATGAGCTTCGTAGTAGTTAATGTCAGAGAAAAAAGACAAAAATGAGCTTCGTAGTAGTTAATGTCGTAGAAAAAAGACAAAAATGAGCTTCGTAGTAGTTAATGTCGTAGAAAAAAGACAAAAATGAGCTTCGTAGTAGTTAATGTCGTAGAAAAAAGACAAAAATGAGCTTCGTAGTAGTTAATGTCGTAGAAAAAAGACAAAAATGAGCTTCGTAGTAGTTAATGTCGTAGAAAAAAGACAAAAATGAGCTTCGTAGTAGTTAATGTCAGAGAAAAAAGACAAAAATGAGCTTCGTAGTAGTTAATGTCAGAGAAAAAAGACAAAAATGAGCTTCGTAGTAGTTAATGTCGTAGAAAAAAGACAAAAATGAGCTTCGTAGTAGTTAATGTCAGAGAAAAAAGACAAAAATGAGCTTCGTAGTAGTTAATGTCGTAGAAAGTAAGATAAACTAACACTGGAAAGCAATTATAAGTGTTGTGGATAGAGAAAAAAAAATATATAATGCTCTGAGGAATAATGGTGAGTGAATGCAGTACGAAATACGATACAATAAGATAAAATGAGATAAAATAAGATAAAAAATAAGATACACTAACACTGGAAAGCAATTAGAAGTGTTGTGGATATAGAAAAAATAATGCTCTGAGGAATGATGGCGAGTGATTACAATAACAAATAAAATAAAATAAAATAAAATAAGATAAAAAGTGACGGATTAGCTACGGTCAAAAAGGGTCATCAATAAGCATCGCAGTAATTAATGTTATAGCGAAAGAGATAAAATTAAAACCAGGGATCAGTTAGTAGCGTTTGTAATGATTGTGTTGATAAAAAAAAATTTGAATGTTATGCTATGTGATAAAGTGATGAATTAGCTACGGTCAAAATAGTTATTAATAAGCATCGCAGTAATTAATGTTATAGCGAAAGAGATAAAATTAAAACCAGGGATCAATTAATAGCGTTTGTAGTGATTGTGTTGATAAAAAAAAATGAATGTTATGCTATGTGATAAAGTGATGGATTAGCTACAGACAAAAAGGGTCATCAATAAGCATCGCAGTAATTAATGTTATAGCGAAAGAGATAAAATTAAAACCAGGGATCAGTTAGTAGCGTTGTAGTGATTGTGTTGATAAAAAAAAATGATAAAGTGATGGATTAGCAAGAGTAAAAAAAAAGAAAAAAAAAAGGAAACCAATGAGCACCTTAGTAATGAACGAGGTCACACAACAATGGGAGGCATTTAGTAGAATTGCTCCGATTGTGTTAATGAGAAGGAAAAAAATAAAACGAAGGTAGTTAATGGTGAGTGAACAGAGTGACAACAGGGGATAAATTTACATCGAGGTAATTAAAAACAGTAAATATGACCAAACAAGAGAAGGGAACATTTACACCAACATTACAGTGATTATGTTAGCGAATGAAATTAGAATGCGGTGATTACAGTGAAAGATGGACGGAAATGAGACGTGAAGTAATGGAGTCAGTGGTAATTATGATCATGAAAGAGGTAGGAGTTAGTGGTGTTATAATTACTGTTACAAAATAATAAAACAAAAGAAGAACGGTTTGCAGTGAAGTATGAAGAACTGATAGCGATGAAAGATGGGCAGAAATGAGACACAAGTAATGAATAAAGACTTTAGAGGGAAAATAAGAGGAAGCAGACAGTGGCGTCATGGTTACTGTTACAAAATAATAAAACAAAAGAAAAACGGTTTGCAGTGAACTATGGATAACTGATTACGGTTACTATTACAAAAAAAAAAGAAAGGAAAACGGTTTGCAGTGAAGTATGAATAACTGATTACGGTGAACGAGGGACAGAAATGAGACGCAAGTAATGAATGAAGTGATAAATGCGATTAAAAAAAGGGGGAAGCAGTTTGTGGATCAGGATTACTATTACAAAAAAAAAAGAAAGGAAAACGGTTTGCAGTGAACTATGGATAACTGATTACGGTGAACGAGGGACAGAAATGAGACGCAAGTAATGAATGAAGTGATAAATGCGATTAAAAAAAGGGGGAAGCAGTTTGTGGTGTCAAGATTACTGTTACAGAAAAATAAAACAAAAAGAAAAACAGAACGCAGTGTATTAAAATTGAATGTCTATTTAAAAGTTGAATAGAATGAAAACTTAATGAAAACGAAGCAACACTTATCTTCAAAGAGGTAGAGTGGTAGACCATAATAAATGATAGAAAAGATACACAGAAGAGTGGTAGACAATTTGAAAGAGCAATAGAACGAAAAATATTTGAAAACGAGTAATATATATAAAATGAAGTCAGTAATAAATGGTTAAAAAAATCAATAGAGGGAACCACGAGTAGTAATTCATTTAAAAGAGAAAAAGGATCAATAATTGGTTTACAGGTGAACAGAAGGGTGGTAATTGTGTTGGGCAATGAACACGGCGAGTCTTAATTACTTGAAAAAGGGAACACCAGGGGCAATAATTCGGCTAAATGAGGGAGAGGGAAATCATTAGCTGCGAAATTGAACACGAGGGACTTCGTTATGATGGTGGTTGAAGATAATGAGTAGTAATGGGCTTGAAAAATGGATAACGAGCAAACATTCCGCTAAAGAGTGAACGTGGAGATAAACAACAACAACAACAACGACAACAACAACAAATAATAACACCAAGAGGAGGGTATCAGGACACCTCTCTTCCCGAAATTGACCTCTCTTTCGGACACCTCTTTGGATTCTTTTAGGGAGCAGAGAGAAGCGGGCTTTTTTTATTATTGTTTCCTTATTTTTGTGCCCTTGAGCTGTCTCCGTTGTAAAAAAAAAATATGGGGTATCAGAACACTTCTCTTCCCGAAATTGACCTCTCTTTCGGACACCTCTTTGGATTCTTTTAGGGAGCAGAGAGAAGCGGGCTTTTTTTTATTATTGTTTCCTTATTTTTGTGCCCTTGAGCTGTCTCCTTCGTTGTAAAAAAAAAAAATATGGGGTATCAGAACACTTCTCTTCCCGAAATTGACCTCTCTTTCGGCCACTCCTCTGAACGTTTTTTATAGGAGCAGTGAGTAACGTTTTTTTTAATTATTATTTCTTTTTTTTTCCTTTGAGCTGTTTCCTCTGCTGTAAAAGAAGAAGAAAAAGAAAAAAAATAACAGAGATAACAACAGACATACAGCCATGAGACAACAACATCAACATAAAGAAAACAACACACAACATAGGCACAGACGAACTACAACAACATGGAACAACATACATAGACAAACAACTTAGACAAACAAAATCATGAAAACAAACGAAACAGAAACAAACAACAACAAAAAACGGTCGACTTATAGACAACAACAACAGATAAACAGCCAAACAACATAGACAAACATAAACAACATAGACAAAAAAACAACAAGAGAAACAATAGCAACATAGAAGCAACACAGACAAAAAAACACTAAAGAAAAACAACATTAGATAGCCAACATAAGACAAACAGCACAAAACAAAAGACAAATAGAAACAAACAACATACCTACAACAACAACAACATAATGCTAACAACACTCCCCTAAGCCAAAACAACCCCTCAGACCCTCGTAGGATAAGACAATGAGCATTAGGAGTCTTGAACGCACGGCTCTCCGGACGCTCGCTACTTTGGGCCGCAGCTTCACGCAGAGATATAAAGGACTGCCGGATAGGGGGCCACAGCTTGCACCCAGCGCCGACCAGACAGGGTGGCGAGGGTAAGGCGCTGATTCAAACTTGGCCCACCCGAAATTTACTTCTCTTCTTCTGTTTTCTTTTGCAGGAGGAAGGCCTAACGGACTTTTTTGTTTGTTTGTTTTTATGTTTATTGCCCTTGAGCCGTTTCCTGTACCGTAAAAACTAACGAGGAGAATTAGAAAACTGTGGTGGTAGAGGAATGTATACGTAGTTGTTCAGTGTCACCGATAATATGGTTGCTAGGCTCGTAAAACTACCCATGGAAATACCTATTAATAACCAAGTCCATTTCATCACCCTCTCAAGTCCATTCCAGCATACTCTCAAACCCATTCCAGCACCCTCTCAAGTCCATTCCAGCATACTCTCAAGTCCATTCCAGCATACTCTCAAGCCCACTCCAGCTTCCTCTCAAACCCATTCCAGCACTCTCTCAAGTCCATTCCAGCATACTCTCAAGCCCATTCCAGCTTCCTCTCAAACCCATTCCAGCACCCTCTCAAGTCCATTCCAGCATACTCTCAAGCCCACTCCAGCTTCCTCTCAAACCCATCCCAGCATACTCTCAAGTCCATTCCAGCATACTCTCAAGCCCATTCCAGCTTCCTCTCAAACCCATTCCAGCACCCTCTCAAGTCCATTCCAGCATACTCTCAAGTCCATTCCAGCATACTCTCAAGCCCACTCCAGCTTCCTCTCAAACCCATTCCAGCACCCTCTCAAGTCCATTCCAGCATACTCTCAAGCCCATTCCAGCTTCCTCTCAAACCCATTCCAGCACCCTCTCAAGTCCATTCCAGCATACTCTCAAGCCCACTCCAGCTTCCTCTCAAACCCATTCCAGCACCCTCTCAAGTCCATTCCAGCATACTCTCAAGCCCACTCCAGCTTCCTCTCAAACCCATTCCAGCACCCTCTCAAGTCCATTCCAGCATACTCTCAAGCCCACT
>NC_066570.1:507500-582500 GCF_024679095.1 Eriocheir sinensis
AGAAGAGGAGGAAAAAGAAGAAGAGGAAAAGAAGAAGAAGAAGAAGAAGAAGAAGAAAAAGAAGACGAAGAAGAAAAAGAAGAAAACAACCACAACCATAACCACCACCACAACAACAACAATAACACACACACACTGTAGACGCCCCGACACACACACACACACACACACACACACACACACACACAGGAACAATCACCGGCTCTTCTCATCCTTCATTCCCTCTACTTCTTTCAGGGCCCCGAACTCGTCACAATGGAGGGAAAGAAAACTCGTGCGCGCCTAGACGAGAGGAAAGCGAGCGTTGTCTGTCCTTAAAAGAGATAATTAATAGTTCGTCTTTTTCCGCACATAATGAATCACGCTTTGGTGCTGCAAAACACGTACATAAAAAAATAAAAATAAAAATAAAAACGAAAAATGTCCCACTCTCCCTCCCTTGAAAAAAATGTCGTTAATTTGATCAATGCGCAAAAAAGTAAGTAATTAATCAGTAACCAATCAATCAATTACTCAACAAAATTCATCCATACATAACCAGATAAATGAATATACGAAGATACATGAAACAGCTAGTTGAAAAAAAAAGTATAAGACAGGGTATGAAAAAAATTAACATTCTTTTTTAGATCGATTAATAAAAGTGAAATCGGCTTCCATATTTAATTAGTTCTTAGAGGAGGGAAAAAAGTTGAAGAAGAAGAAGAACAAGAAGAACAAGAAGAACAAGAACAACAACAACAACAAGAAGAAGAAAAAGAAGAAGAAGAAAAATGAAAAATATGAATAAGAAGAATGAGAAGCAGCCTAAGAAAATCGACACGAACAACAAATAAGAAAATGAAAAAAAAAATTACAGAGAAACAAAAGAGAAAAATACATGAACAGACGATGAAGAAAGTCAGCATGGAGGGTGACAACAACAACAACAACAACAACAACAATAAAAAGAAAAACAATAACAACAAATACCAATCCAGCCAAATAAACAAAACCAACTGATGAAAGAGTGACTATAAGCTGGACAGAGATATACAAGAGTCATCCCCTCAATCAGCGTCTCGCCACCACCACCACCAGCACCACCCTTCCCTCCACCTATCCCTCACTCTCCCTTCCCACACCACAGCAGTAACAATTTAAAGGGAATGGGCGTCAGGTGTAGAAATATGACATAGCGGATTGAGGGCAGGACACTAGGAGGGGAAAGAACGGCCTGCTACTGTTATATATGCCGCTTCGTTACTCTTATAAAGGGTGGAGATGAAAATAATAATACATTCGTGAGTGAGATGTATTAGATGAGTTAGGGGAAAGAATGGCCTGGTATTACTGTTACATACACTGCTTCGTTATACTTAAAAGGGGGAGATGATGAAAAAAAATACATTAGTGCGTTGTTCAAAAATAAAGAAATAAAATAAATACGTAAATAAGATGAATTAGGGGAAAGAATGGCCTGGTATTACTGTTGCATACACCGTTTCGTTATACTTAAAAGGGGGAGATGATGAAAAAAAATACATGAGTGCGGTTGTCAAAAAAATAAAAATAAATGAAAATAAATAAATAAATATGATAAATGATGGGAGAAAATGCCCTGCTTCGCCTGTTACATACACCGCTTCGTTATTCTCAAAGGCTGAAGAGATAAAATAAAAATAAATAAATGAAATAAAAATACACAGGCCTAGTTGTACATAAGTAAAGAGATAAATTAAATAGACATATACGGTAAGTACACACGATAAATGAGGGGAAAAAAGAGGCCACTTCGCTATGTTTAAAAGATGGGAAGATAAAATTATCGTACATAGGCGCGGATAAAAAAAATAATTAAATACACAAATAAATAAATAAATAAGATATATAAGTAAACAATTAAATGCCTTCAAATTAAAATGAACGACTTGATTATTCACTCAGGTAATTACTACCGAGTCAGTTCATAAATTTAGAGATAAGTTAATGGACGAGGAGATTAGAACAACGGAGGTAAAAACGAAACGCAAATTCAATTATAGCTGAATAAAAAGAATGGTTACACTGTCATATTGTGTGGGGAAAGAAATCTGAAACTTGATTATGTATATATATATCTGAATATTCAAATAAATGTATGACTAACTAACTGACTGACTGACTGACTGACTGACTGACTGACTGACTGACTTAACTACTACTACAACTACTACTACTACTACTACTACTACCACTACTACTACTACTACTACTACTAATAATAATAATAATAATAATAATAATAATAATAATAAGAAGAAGAAGAAGAAGAAGACAAAGAAAACAACAAGAACAAGATCAAGTAGAATAAGATAACAATGATAATGATAATGATGATGAAACAGAAAACAGACGAAGACGAAGAGTAAGAATAAAAAACAAGACGATGATAAAAAAAAACACAGCAGTATAATCTAGACACCTATAGTTGACAGACAATCCACTACAGCATTCACACTTAATAACTCCACACACACACTTGGCACAGAGCCTGGCACCGTCCTTGTCGAGAGGGCGCTGGGGAGATACCCGAACACCTTATATCATTCTGCGTGGCACCTCTGAACGTACCCAAACTAGTATCACCTGGCGCACCTGACTCAGCCCCAAGTAAACTACCTGTGCTGTACCTAGTTACCTGTCTACCTGGTTACCTGTATACCTGGCTACCTGCGCTTTACGTGGTTAACTGTCTGCCTGGTTACCTGTATACCTCGTTACCTGTATACCTGGCTACCTGAACTCCATCTTGTATACCTGCGCGCCAGAAATACAGGTACGGTACTAAACTTCATTGAGTGCACTCTTCCCACACCTGGTCCGAGACGGTACACTAGACACAGAAATACAAGACGGTGAAGAAATATATGAAATCAGATACAATTAAGGAAAAAAAGTTAAGCTTACTGTTACGACTAGACGAATGTGCGTAAACAGTAGGACAGGAAATGGCTTATCTCCGTCCGGGCTACGCGAGAGAGAGGTGAGAGGTGATCTTGGCTAGGGGATGGGTGATGGGCTGTAGGGTGTGTAGGATGAAGCAATCGCGTCCCTACAAATTGGCGAAGGAAAGTACAGTGTGTGGAGGAAAGACAGAAGGGAAAAACAAGGAGAGGGAGTGCTGATGATGGTAAAGATGGGAGTTGAAAATGTAAGCCATGGTAAAGAATGTGCCGAAATTATAACAGGAACAGTACAATGGGAAGGAAGAAGAAATGGACCATGCAAACAGGTGAGGTGGGTGAGATGACAGGAATGGCAAGGCAGCCGAGAAACACACAAACAGACAGGTGTAAAGAATAGGGTAAGGCCATGGACAGCGATCACCCTAGGAACAGAGTACACAAGGTTAGGTGGAGGGAGAGAGGACGAAAGAGACCTACACCTTACAAAGAAAATAGGAGGAAAACAAGAGACGTAGAGAGTGAAGGAGTACATCAGAGCGCGCGGTTACATTGTACACTAACACCTGCCCGACTGACGCATTTCACCTCCATAATTTCCCCTTGATAATGAGAAACAAAAGTAGGATAAGAGATAGTCAGGGAGGAAGATAGGCGGGTAAAATGGCTTATAAGACAATGAATTATAAGACACACTCGCTTCTCACATAAGCTATTTCTAAAGGTCAAAGAGGGGGTCAGTGGCTGGGATGAAAGCGTAGTGGTAGTGGAGTGGGGGTGGTGGTAGTGGACAGTGGGACAGGCTTGGGGTGGGAGGTAGGGGGTAGAAGCGTGGGTGATGGCTGGGATGAAGGCGAGGTGGATGGATTGGGGGACGGGCTTGGGGTGGGAGGTAGTGGGTAGGGTAGGAGAGTGTGGGTGATGGCTGGGATGAAAGGGAGGTGGTAGTGTCGTGGGGAGGGGGGGGGGATAGGGAGTGGGACATGCTTAGGGTGGGAGGTAGGGGGTAGGAGAGTGTGGGTGTGATTAAGGAGTCGAGCATCTGTTTGTCAGTGAAGGTATTACATTTCCTTATCATTTAGGTCACGCCACACACAAGCAGACAAGTGCCGCGAATGTCACACGGCCACACAAGCACCCATATCAACTCTCAGCCATGGCACGCTGGAGATTAGCACGCAAATACTGACTTATACAAACTTGACATGCTTAATAAATTCTCCCTCTCCTGAGACTATGATGGTTAATATTTGTTGCGTCTATAGGTCATGAAACGCACACATCTACACATGATTGTAATTTTAATACAACAAATCATAAATCTTCACGTAAACATCGCTTTTTAATGACAGTATTGATAGATTTGGCTTTTCCGGACAAGTATAAACGGCGAAAACTAATGCAGGATTGGTATTAGCAGAGTATAGATGATGTAAAGTTATGTTGATTTGGTGTTCACATAGTATAGACGAAGTAAAGTCATGCAGGATTGGTATTAGCAGAGTATAGATGATGTAAAGTCAAGCTGATTTGGTGTTCACATAGTATAGACGAAGTAAGGTCATGCAGGATTGGTATTAGCAGGGATTGGTATTAGCAGGTTGATTTGGTGTTCACATAGTATAGACGAAGTAAAGTCATGCAGGATTGGTATTAGCAGAGTATAGATGGTGTAAAGTTATGTTGATTTGATGTTCACATAGTATAGACGAAGTAAAGTTATGCTGGTTCAGAAAGCAAATAATATAGAGGATGTAAAGTCATGCTGGTTTGGTATTCGCATGGTATAGAGGTTCAGAACGCACATAGTATAGACGGTGTAAAGCAATGCAGGTTCTGGACTACAATAGACGATGTAAACAGAGTCACGCAGGTTTAGTAAATGCATAAGCAGTTACGTTGCAGCCCAAACAGTTTACTTAAGCACACGCAGACACCGACTTGTAACACCTACACCGCCTTATAAGTTAGCTCCGGGCAGCAAGTTGTGAGCAAGGGAGATAATTAAAACGTCAGCCGTGAAGAATAGGTCAGCGTAACGGTGAGTCATTCCTGCATAAACAGTTCCTTCGCAGCACACACAAACACACTACCACAGACATTTTCTTGTTTTAATACTTTTTTAATTAGGAACATTATTTAATACCTTTTTTTAAGCGGGTATGGCGACTTAAGATGTATGGTTAAAATAAACGGCATTCGAAATATTAACACCTCCCGAAATTGACCCCTCTTTCGGCCACCTCTTTGGATTCTTTTTAGGAGCAGCGAGTAGCGGGCTTTTTTTATTATTATTTCCTTGTTTTGTGCCCTTGAGCTGTCTCCTTAGTTGTAAAAAAAAATTGTTCGTAAAATTAATAACGTACTACCAAATGATAAAAAGCGCGCAAGCATTCACTTTTTTTTCCTCTCCTCATCAAGAAAGTCATTACACGCGTATTTTCTAATGAGTTCAGAGGTGGTATGATGGTGTAGTACTGGTGTGACATCGGTAGTGGTGGTGGTGGTAGAGATAACCACTCAAATGACCACCATCACCACCACTAACACCAATAACACAAGTAGCATTCAACACCTCACCACAACAAACTCATCCTTACAACCAATAACGTGACAACTGATAGAAACACTCAATCATTCATTCTTCCTACGTTTCCTTAGCAAATACAAACGCTACACACGTTTTTCTACTGAGTTTAAGTTTGGTTTATAAGACACTTTCGCTTCTCATATCAGCTGTTTCTAAAGGTCAAAGAGGGGGTCAGTCGGGTTCTAATGAGTGTTTCTTCAGGTTCAGGTTACAGCAGAAGGGTCAAACTACCACCAGGGTTATAAAACTACTCCTGGAAATGCCCACAACCCCTACGAAAGCTTCTAATGTAATCCTACGAAAGCCTTGTCAAATATGCGTTCTTGGGTCACGAAATGTCTTAAAATACATCCCTAAGAGACGAGACACTTAACACTTGTACCCACTTTTCATCCCATCACACAGGAAGTTAGGAAAAAATTAAATTCCGTCACAGCAAGTTCAGAAAGGGTTAAATCCCGTCACAGCAAGTTCGGAAAAGGTTAAATCCCGTCACAACAAGTTCAGAAAAGGTTAAATTCCATCACATCAAGTTCAGAAAAGGTTAAATCCCATCACAGCAAGTTCAGAAAAGGTTGAGTCCCATCCCAGCAAGTTCAGAAAAGGTTAAATCCCATCACAGGAAGTTCAGAAAAGGTTAAATTCCATCCCAGCAAGTTCAGAAAAGGTTAAATCCCATCACAGGAAGTTCAGAAAAGGTTAAATTCCATCCCAGCAAGTTCAGAAAAGGTTAAATCCCGTCACAGCAAGTTCAGAAAAGGTTAAATTCCATCCCAGCAAGTTCAGAAAAGGTTAAATCCCATCACAGCAAGTTCAGAAAAGGTTAAATCCCGTCACAGCAAGTTCAGAAAAGGTTAAATCCCGTCACAGCAAGTTCAGAAAAGGTTAAATCCCGTCACAGCAAGTTCAGAAAAGGTTAAATCCCGTCACAGCAAGTTCGGAAAAGGTTAAATCCCATCCCAGCAAGTTCTGAAAAGGTTAAATCCCATCCCAGCAAGTTCAGAAAAGGTTAAATCCCATCCCAGCAAGTTCAGAAAAGGTTAAATCCCATCCCAGCAAGTTCAGAAAAGGTTAAATCCCATCACAGCAAGTTCAGAGATGGTTAAATTCCATAGCAAGTTCAGAAAAGGTTAAATGATGACAGCAAGATGATGATGAAAGGTGGTGGTGGTAAATCCCGTCACAGCAAGTTCAGAAAAGGTTAAAGCAAGTTAAATCCCGCGGAACAGAGTGGGGTGCAAACGGCCAGTAAGCGTGGTGCGATATGCAGGCAGGCGTGTCTGGCAACAGTGGTGGTGGTGAGCCAGGCTGGTGTAAACACAACATCGCGGGAAGGGGTGTGAAGGGTGGGCTTCCGCTGTGGTGTTGGTGCTGGTGGTGTGATGTTCTTGATGCGGGAGGGGGAGTGTTATGGTGTGGTGTAGTGATGCTGGTATGATGATGATGATGTGGTGATGATGTGATGATGATGCTGTGATGCTGGTGTGATGGTGAGGATGGTGGTGTGGTGGTTAGATTATATGGTGTAGAGATGGTTTGGTGGTATAGTAGTGGTATAGTAATGATGATGATGATGATGATGATGATGGTGGTGGTGGTGGTGGTGTAGAGATGACCCACTCCAGAGATCACCACCACCACCACCACCATCAACAACAACAACAACACTACCACCACCAGCATACACCAACACCCACAGTACGGGATAAACCAGAGTGTGTGTGTGTGTGTGTGTGTGTGTGTGTGTGTGTGTGTGTGTGTGTGTGTTATTGATATATGGGGGGAGACTGCATTATTTTTTACATCCATACGGTCAGAGGGAAGCCTAAAAATAACGTAGTGGAAAATAAATAAAAAAGGAAGGGACACACACACACACACACACACACACACACACACACACACACACAGAGAGAGAGAGAGAGAGAGAGAGAGAGAGAGAGAGAGAGAGAGAGAGAGAGACACAAAAACAAAAAAAGAGACACACAAAAACACACACACACACACACACACACAGAGAGAGAGAGAGAGAGAGAGAGAGATATAAGGATGTGAAGATACGAACCACAACCTACAAAAAACACACACACACACACACACAGAGAGAGAGAGAGAGAGAGAGAGAGAGAGAGAGAGAGAGAGAGAGAGAGAGAGAGAGAGAGAGAGAGAGAGAGAGAGAGAGAGAGAGAGAGAGAGAGAGAGAGAGAGAGATAAGGATGTGAAGATACGAGCCACATCCTACAACACACACACACACACACACACACACACGTCGATTGGTGGGGTTCACGGTGTTCGCTCGGCGTGAAAAAATAAAACGCTGGAAAAGGATAAAAGAATAAAAAAAAAAAAAAGGTTGGCAAGAGTAAAAACAAGCATGAATTGGATTAAACTGCAATGTACAAAAGCTTTTAGAGCCTCGCAAATCAAATTGACCGAAAAAAAAAAAGGAAAAAGGTGAATAAGTAAAAATGCGAAATGCTCTGTGAATTCATCTTTTTTCTCTCTTTATTTTATTTAGACGCTTTTGTTGTATTAATTCACTTATTTTATTCGTTGATCTTTTTCTGGAATGTACAGTACGTTATTCGTGACTTATAATATAGCTGCTCGCTTGTAAAATTATGGAAAAGTGTCTTAAATTACTTATAATATAGCTGGTTACCTGTAAAATTATGGGAAAGTGTCTGTTAAATTACTTATAATATAGCTGGTTACCTGTAAAATTATGGGAACGTGTCTGTTAAATGACTTATAATATAGCTGCTCGCTTGTATAATTATGGAAAAGTGTCTGTTAAATGACTTATAATATAGCTGCTCGCTTGTATAATTATGGAAAAGTGTCTGTTAAATGACTTATAATATAGCTGGTTACCTGTAAAATTATGGGAAGGTGTCTGTTAAATTACTTATAATATAGATGGTTACCTGTAAAATTATGGGAAGGTGTCTGTTAAATTACTTATAATATAGCTGGTTACCTGTAAAATTATGGAAAGGTGTCTGTTAAATGACTTATAATAAAGCTGGTTACCTGTAAAATTATGGGAAGGTGTCTGTTAAATTACTTATAATATAGCTGGTTACCTGTAAAATTATGGGAAGGTGTCTGTTAAATGACTTATAATATAGCTGGTTACCTGTAAAATTATGGGAAAGTGTCTGTTAAATGACTTATAATATAGCTGCTCGCTTGTAAAATTATATGAGTGTCTGTTAAAAGTAGTTCAATGCGCTCTAAAACATTTATTTACTATTCAAATACTTCCTTTCCTTTTCTCATTAACCTTTTTTTTTTTTTTTTTTTTTTTTTTTTTGTGTGTGTGTGTGTGTGTGTGTGTGTGTGGACGACAATGAATGCTATCGGTCCACTAACAAGGACAACAACTATAGCATCAAAACATCACCCCGCCACCACCAACAACAACAACAATTAAAAATGGTAATAACAATAACAACAACAACGGGAACGCTAACAGTATCAACAACAACAGCCTGTAGTAATTGTTTTATGTCCTGTGTTTCCCTCTTTTGCTGTATATAACAAAACAACCACAACACCAATGACAAAACAAATATATTAACTGGGTTTCATCTCTCTCGCTTTACATAGCTATTTTTCATGAGTTTTTCAGACATACAGTGTTAACGAAATCAGACAGAACTTAAGACAGTCATATTTCAGCCTATTTTCACAAGTGGGTGATTGCCTACCGTCGCCCTAATGCCCATAAAGATACTGATACCAATGCGTCTTGTCGTCTGGTCCGGACACAATAAAACCCGCCCGAAACGGTGTAAAATTCCTCGAGTCCCCTAAGAAGCCCAACTGAGGTTACAGAGTCTGGGTAAACAGTCCAGATATCGGTCACTTGTGTCACCCATTGCTTCGTCAGTTACTTTCGAGTTTACAAGCTTAGATTCGCATGGAAATCCCCAGATATCCTACGAAAGCCTTGTTAAATGTGTGTGCTTGAGAATATGACCCCCAGAATGAAGAGGAGAGGCAGAGAGAGAGGACCAGGCGGGGAGATGACATTAGAGGATTCGCCGGAGCGGGATGGAGTACACTAACACCAGACGGAGAAGTGGGGAAGTTTGGGAAAGGTCTTTGTTCTGCTGTGGATTAATTATCGATGAAGATGATGATGATGATGATGTTCAATATGATGATTTTCTTATCTATTTGTTCTTCCATATATAAACAAGTGTGAGGTCTAATCTGTAACTGACCTCCTTCACAGACAACAGGGGCCTCTTATTCTGGTTACTTTTGGAGCAGCGCCTAGTGGATTTTTTTGTTGTTGTTTTTGTTTAATTGCCCTTGAGCTGTCTCCCGTCCTCAAAAAATGATGATAATAATAATAATAATAAAAAACTACATACTACACTTTTATAGGAGCAGACCTAGCGGACTTTTTGTTGCTTCTCTTGTTTAATTGCCCTTGAGCTGTCTCCCTTCCTAAAAAAATATATAATAATAATAATAATAATAATAATAATAATAATAATAATAATAATAATAATAATAATAATAATAATAATAATAATAAAGCTACATACTAAGAACACATTGACGACACAAGCAACATATATAATAACCACCATCACTTTCCTTAACCCATTCAGACACCAACGAAGGCTATAAAAATGTTCCAGGTCCGTCACGTTAATAAACACTGATATGGATACACACTTACTATAGAGAGAACCAAATTGTCGAGTCCCTTTTGGCGTTGGCTCCCGCCGGTCCATTTCTCCCCTCTGCTCTGCCACACAGCCCCAACACCTATTTCTCCTCTCATATATTACCTATAGTTTACATATGAGAGGAAGGGATAGGTGTTAGGACTGTGGCAGAGCAGAGGGGAGGAAAGGACCAGCGGGAGGCTACGCCAGACCGCCCTCGACATATTTGGAAGACTATAAGGGTCATATTAAGAGACATTTCGCCGCCCAAGAACACATATTTGACAAGGCTTTCGTAGGAGTTGTGGGCATTTCCAGGGGTAGTTTTATGACCCTGGTGGTAGTCTGACTCTTCTTCTGTACCATGAACCTAAAGAAAAACACATTAGAACCCGATTGATCCCCTCTTTGACCTTTAGAAATAGCTGATGTGATTTGGCAAAGTGTCTTGTAATACCAGAATATAACTACCTAACTACCAGACACTAATATAATTGGACACCTAACCCATCACGGCACTACATGACTTTTATACTCGGAAAAGAACGGAACCAGACAGCAATTTACCATTTCGTTTTGTCCAGGTTATGAAAAAAGATTAAAACATTCTCGCGTTACCCGCAACCTTTACCGAATTCCATTATTTTTTTATATAAACGCAGCAACGAACGCTTTTAAGGGGCTATTACACTGGGCAAATTTTCCGTAGATCTTCAGTCAAACCACGATTTCCGCTGGCGTGGTTCTCATATTTCCGTGGTTTTCTGACGTGTCCACGATCTTCCAAAGCTACGGTAGATTTCACTGAAGGACGACGGTATTACTCACCATCATCATCATCAGCAATAACAAGAAACAAATGAGAACCACGCTAGCGGAAATCGTGGTTTGACTGAAGATCCACGGAAAATGTGCCCAAATAAGTGATAAAAAAAATGTATTCGCCGTTTTCTTTCCGTCTAAATAATAAAGGGAGACTAAAGCAGAACATGAGGTTTAAAACGCTCTCTCTCTCTCTCTCTCTCTCTCTCTCTCTCTCTCTCTCTCTCTCTCTCTCTCTCTCTCTCTCTCTCTCTCTCTCATTACTCATTTTTACCCTGCCTAACCTAACTCCCTCATCCCCCCCACCCCCAGGAAACACACACACACACACACACACACACACAGCCACTACAGTCCCTCCTTCCCTCCCACACATACAGCGACTACATCCCCCTCCTTCCCCCCCCCCCACACTCCATTCCTCCTCACCCCCTCACACACAAACACAGACCGCTGCATCCCCTCCTCACCCCCCCTCCCCAGACCCATGCAGTCGGCGCGGGTTTCCGTAATTTCCGTAAAGAAGACATTTGCGTCGCCCGGGCCTTGTTTCCCTCCCCGCAGGCCGTTCCTTACCCTAGACCGCCGCGGCCCATTTCACGCCGCCTTGCACTCTCGTAAGGAAGCCTGCCTTTGCCTGCGCGTGTGTGTGTGTGTGTGTGTGTGTGTGTGTGTGTGTGTGTGTGTGGTTAGACCTGCATACTGTGGTCAATAAAGTATCTATCTATCTATTTATGTATCTATCAATTTCTGTGTGTGTGTGTGTGTGTGTGTGTGTGTTCATAGATACATTCAAGAAGAGGTTAGATAAAGCCATGGATGGTGAGGTAAGGTGGGGTTGAGTGTACAGGAGCTGCCTTGTATAGGCCAACCGGCATCTCGCAGACTCCTTACGTTCTTATGTTCTTATGTTCATTCCTACAGATTTCTGCGCATGATGACGCAAAGGAAATACATATAATAATAATAATAATAATAATAATAATAATAATAATAATAATAATAATAATAATAACGAAATTCAGGAGCACGAAAATTATATAGCCGGCGAAATGATGATGAAAGCAACGAGTAAAAATGATAGTAATAATAAAAATAATAATAATAATAATAATAATAATAATAATAATAATAATAATAATAATAATAATAATAATAATAATAATAATAACAAAATTCAGATAATAATTATATTAATAATAATAATAATAATAATAATAATAATAATAATAATAATAATAATAATAATAATAATAATAATAATAATAATAATAATAATAATAATAATAATAATAATAATAATAATAATAATAATAATAATAATAATAATAAAAATCAGGCAACAAGAGCACGTTGAAAATGACCTCCACGGCGTTGCGTAAATCGAAAAAAAATGAAAAAGACACAACGCAAAAAAAAAAAAAAAAAAAAAACACGGGACGGAAAGTAGGAGCCGGGCTAATCATGGCCGTTTGCACCTTTTTTTTTTCCTTTTTTTCCAATATTTTTTTGAAAGGCGCATTCACGGTTGAATTAGCCTCATCGGGAAGGTCGCCCGTGTGTGTGTGTGTGTGTGTGTGTGTGTGTGTGTGTGTGTGTGTGTGTGAGAGAGAGAGAGAGAGAGAGAGAGAGAGAGAGAGAGAGAGAGAGAGAGAGAGAGAGAGAGAGAGAGAGAGAGAGAAAGAGAGAGAGAGAGAGAGAGAATAAAAGAAAAAAAGGAATAACAAGAACAAAAAGAAAGACGTGTTTGTATGTTTGTTTGTTTGTGTTTTGGTCGATATTTTTCATTTTTTTTCATTAACATCCAAAGTAGACATGCCAAAAAAGGAAGCAACGTCAAATTTAAAACACATAAAAACAACAAACTACCAAAAAAAACGTCGATAAGAAAGATAGATACAAACAGAAACAAATACTCGAAAGTTTAAAGTGACAGTCTTCAAGTTTTCGTCATCAGCGAGAGTCAAGAACAAACAGTATCGATCACACACACACACACACACACACACACACACACACACACACACACACAAACACACACATTCCTAAACACACACACACACACACACACACACACACACACACACACACACACACACACACACACACACACACACACATTCCTAAACACACACACACACACACACACACACACACACACACAAACACACACATTCCTAAACACACACACACACACACACACACACACACACACACACACACACACAAACACACACACACACACACACACACACACACAGTCACACACACACACACACACACACATTCCTGAACACACACACACACATTCCTAAACACACACACACACACACACACACATACACACACAAACACACACATTCCTAAACACACACACACACACACACACACACATTCCTGAGTCGCGACACCTTTCCAATTTCTTTTTTTTTCCTTTTCCCAATAAACGTTAGTATCACGCCCTTCAACTTTTATTTATTCTTTTTTTATCTCCTTTTTCTCTTTCCTCCACAGCGATCAAACATTACCACGCCCGTCAATCTTTTTTTTCCTTTTATTTTTGCTTTTTTTTTTGTCTGAATAAATGCAATGAACTTTAAGGATCAGGTCAGGCCGTGTTAAGTCAAGTTAGGTTAGGTCAGGTTAGGTAAAGTTAGGTTAAGTTAGGTATGATCAGGTTAGGATAGGTAAGGTAAGGTAATATTAGGGAAGGTTTGGTTAGGTTGGGTTAGGTTAGGTTAGGTAAGATAAGGTTGGGTTGGCTCAGGCTAGGTTAAGTTAGGTTAGGTTGTCAGGCTAAATTATGTTAGCTTTGGTTAGGTAAGGTAAGGTTAGGATACGTTAGGTAAGGTTAGGTAAGGTAAGGTTAGGTTAGGTTAGGTTAGGTAAGGTAAGGTCACGTAAGGTCAGGTTAAGTAAGGTTTGGTAAGGTAAAGTCAGGTCAGGTTAAGTAAGGTTAGGTAAGGTTTGGTATGGTAAGCTAAGGTAGGGTAAGGTTAGGTAAGGTAAGGTAAGGTAAGGTAAGGTAAGGTTAGGTTAGGTAAGGTAAGGTAAGGTAAAGTAAGGTTAGGTTAGGTTAGGTAAAGTAAGGTAAGGTAAGGTAAAGTTAGGTTAGGTTAGGTTAGGTAAGGTAAGGTGAGGTAAGGTAAGGTAAGGTTAGGTTACTTCAGTTTTCTGGTTATGTTAGGTTAAGTTTTAAGTTAGATTTAAATTACAATATCACGACCATCATTCTTTTCCCTTTTCATTCTTGTTTCTCCTTCTCTCTCAAGTCGAAATAAGAAGAAGACAGCATCCAACATCATTACTTTTTTTTCTGCAACTCTCTCTCTCTCTCTCTCTCTCTCTCTCTCTCTCTCTCTCTCTCTCTCGTCGAAATAAGAAGACAGCATCAAACATCATTACTTTTTTTTCTGCAACTCTCTCTCTCTCTCTCTCTCTCTCTCTCGTCGAAATAAGAAGACAGCATCCGACATCATTACTTTTTTCTGCAACACTCTCTCTCTCTCTCTCTCTCTCTCTCTCTCTCTCTCTCTCTCTCTCTCTCTCTCTCTCTCTCTCTCTCTCTCTCTCTCTCTCTCTCTCTCTCTCTCGGGTGATGTGGTTAGCAGCAGGACTAACGATGCTTTTCCTATACACAGTGAGTTGTTTACTTTCCTTCATCAATCATCTACGAGGCATTTCACTAACCATTACAGATAAACACACACACACACACACACACACACACACACACACACACACTTGACTTAACCTTTACATGCTAACCCACCCCACCACCCTCGTTTCGGCGGTGTGTTTGTGTACGCCCAACAGCTAGTCTTCCTCATCCCCTGCAGAAGCTTCCCCCCCTTCCTCTCGCGCCCCTCTACTCCATCACATCCTCCCCCTTTCATCTCCTCCTCCTCCTCCCGTACTGGCTAAAGCGCTCACCACCACCACCACCACAACCCAGCTGAATGTGTGCGTGTGTGTGTGTGTGTGTGTGTGTGTGTGTGTTACGATGTGTTAGTGTTCGTCTCCTGGTGTGTGTGTGTGTGTGTGTGTGTGTGTGTGTGAGTGTGTGTGTGTGTGTGTGTGTGTGTGTGTGTGTGTGTGTCTGCAACGTGTTTGGAGTCGGCGTTGGAAGTCGCCTGAATGTCTAGGGTTGTGCGATAGAAATAAATGGTTAAATATAAACCCGTGTGTGTGTGTGTGTGTGTGTGTGTGTGTGTGTGTCAGGGCGCGTGTTGTGGCGTGCCGGAGTGGCGAAGCGGCTTGTTCTTCACTAGGGCACCGCCGCGGGGGCTTGGCAGTTAGTCCCCTACAGGCTGTTCCCCCGCTTAGGCAGCCCCCGCGCCGCCCCGCACGGCCCCCGCCCCGCACAGCCCCGCCAGCCCCCGCCCGAGCACCATCCAGCCGCAGCACCTCCTGGAACCACACGTCTTGGAAGCCGTACGTGCAGTTAAAGCCTCGGCCGCCCTCACTAAGGACTCACCTGCACATGGAGAGGCCAAGGAGACGAGGGGCAGGTGTGGGGGCGGTGCTGGGCTCAGGTCACGCAGCGCAGGAGGCGGGCGGTGGGCACAGTGAGGACAGCTTGCCAGGCTCAGCTCCGCGCGACGCAACGTTCTCCTGCCACGGCTCAGCGGTAACTGGCGGCCGCTGGGTCGCCTGACACTCTGGTCCAGCAGTGCCAGACCGCCAGTGGTGCCACGCCGCCCACGCAGCCTGGAACGTGGAGGAGCACCGTGACTGCCGGAGCGAGGTCGGATTCCCCCCACCTCCCCCCGTGACTCCTGCCCCCTCCCTCCACCCCTCCCCCGCCGCCCCTGCCCCACCCCGCCCCGCCACGGGCCACGCACGGTGATGCACCTTGTTAGTGGCACCGACTGTGTGCACGGATCATTACACTGGCCTGAACACACACACACACACACACACACACAAACCAAAAATTAAAACACTAATCAACACACGACAAATACATACCGGCACACGATCACGCTAACAAACACCAGCGTTTACAAACAAGGGCGCATACACGCGCACACACTAAATCTATCTCTAGCAATATATATATATATTATGCCTCTCCTAATTATTTCCGTTCCCTCCTGTCCTATGCCTATATTTTCCAACACTGACTATATATCACGCTCCACAAGCTTCTTACTTTCACCGCGCCAGCTGCTGATCGGCTTCCGCCGGGGTGTTTCTTGTCAGTTATATCTGTGTCATTTTTGGTCCTTCCATTGTCCACTTGACCATTGCCTTTCCTTAATTTCAAATGCCTGTAGAAAAGCACGCCATCCATTTTATCTTTATCCATCTGCGTTTTTTCCTGTTCGTTATAGTGACACCCAGCATCGATCCCTCACTGGGCCCTTCTCAACACCCTGTCCAGGGACGGTCAACGGCCATGTGTCTCATCACTATGGCATGACGGCATGAATGCAGACTGCAGACCCGACGCTTTAGAGTTTAGACAGTGGTTCATAACCCCTCAATAGAGTACTGCTTCCAAAAGACCTATGTTACGTATAATCATTTTATATTTGGTTAGTGTGAGGGATGTGTTCGTATCAATTGTCAAAAGCATATATACTCATTTCAGTCATTTGCTGTTTCTAGAGTGTCATCTGCGATGGTGGCAGCAAGCGGCTGGGTGTGGCGCGGAGACAGAGCCCTGCAGCCCTGCAGTGCGGCGTGACGGAGCTTTTTGTGAGTATGTAGAAAAGATGTAAGCTGATAGCACGACGTTTGTTACTGGATTTGTTAGTTTTATTTTACGTAATGAATGAGTAAATGTTTGTGCCGCGGAATCCTTCAAACATCGAAAAAATTTGCCTGTATCCGACGTCCCTCTAACGCTCAAGTTACTTCAACACTGGCAAGGATCACGGGCCGAGTGGGTTCCCTCGCCGCGTTCTTAAGCAATGGGCTTCCTGCCAACCAGCCTGCGCTGGGGGCTTCCCTCTTAAGAGCAGTCAGAGGTTATTCCCACAACTTGCCTCCTATAACAGTTACAACTGCAGGAGAGGCTTTCTGCCCCAACGACTCCCCTCCTCCAACAGGCCATCCAACTTCTCATAGTCTGCAGCACTGTTGCTTGTCTTGCTGCATTTCATGGTCATTCCCATGTTAACTGTTCTTCCGAACTTGTTAACAGCATTCTACACCCTCTGTTGTGGCCTTGATGCCAAAACTACGTGCTTACTTTTCTATCTACGTTATCCGTGTTCCTATGGAGGGATTCCAGTGTCTAGAACCTTCAGCCTAACGTTTTTCTTCCCGCATTCCTGCGACTTAACACTTACAAGGGATGGGTGCGAACACACCTCGAGTTATTTGAATTCTGATATTTAATTTCTATTATTATCCTCGGCATTTAGTAGATAGACAGACAGAGATAAATAGACGGATAAATATAGATGAATATAGATAGATAGAGATAGATATAGATAGATAGATAGGCACAGGGAGAGGTGGGGTGGAGGATGCAGTGCCTTCTTCCCTCCCCTCCCCCACAACGACAGGGAGGGCCAGGGCACGGTGGGTCAGGAGCTGGTCAGCGGCGGCGGCGGCGGATGCAGCTATGAAGAGCATCCTCCCGTCGGTGTGTGCCGCCGCGGCCTGCATCACGCCGCCCACAATGACGCACGTGACGGGCGGCGATGGTGACAAATGAACGACATATGGGTGACGCAGGTGAACGACGCCGCCTCTCCCCCCTTTCCACCCCCCACCCCACCCCCGCCCCCGCCCGCAGGTAACAACTATACAGTCCACCTGGAGAGCCGCGCTGCCCCCCCTCCAGTGCTCCGTTCCGCCACCTCGAGGGCTGTGCTGCTCTCCCTTGTCTCTCAGCGGCACATCCGACCACTTGCCGCCACTTAGCTCGGTGCAGTGCCTCCCCCGCCCCGACCAGCAATCACTGCCGGTCCTGTCACTCTCCCCTCGGTGTCTTCACGCGCGCCACTGGTCCGATGAACTGCTCCGATTCTAGTGGGGTACATGTTTGCATCAGATGACCTAAGTTTACAAGGTTTTGGGTGCTGGCACATACTCCCGCCCCAGGATATAAAATGAAGAAGGGTGAAACAGAGAACGATGGCACATATGTAATACGAGGCCGCTATAAAGGCAGTCGTCAATAACAATAAAAATATTTAACCCGGTAGCAGCGACGGGCCAAATTTGTGGCTTTGCCGTGTAGCAGCGACGGGCCAAATTTGTGGCTTTGCCGTGTAGCAGCGACGGGCCAAATTTGTGCCATGATTTATACCCCAAAAAATAGATGATACATAATCTGATCACAAATGCTTTGATATATATTATGTAATGGTTTGTGTGAGGGGTGATTTTTTCTCATTTTTCTCGCTTGATCCCCGCTGCTCTCCGCTAATGGACTTATGCCATCCACCACTAACCCCTTTAAGAAACCCTACTGATGCTATGGGCCTGCACATGAAAAAATAAATAAAAATAGCTAAATGAAAGTATATATCAATCATAGTAATAATAACAATAATGATAATAATGAATAAAAGTAGCTTAGACTTTCCCTTAGTAGTCCGAGCTAAACTTCACATGACCCGTCCATTCCCAGTACCATTGTGTCTGAAGGCAAGAAATAGATAGACTTTCTGAGACATACGCCAGGTATTTCCTAAGCTTCCGTTGCGTAACCCAGCACTGGACTACGCGATGCATTAAGGAAGACATGTGTGTGTTGGGGGGGGACTTACTAAACGACAGCTCACTGCATACGACCACCTGCTATCTGTCAGGTGATCTCAGTGTGTGTGACTGTGACGGACACCTAACTGCCCCCTGCGGTTGTTAGGTACCGGCTGGTCACCCGCGATGACCAAGGAGACCCAGCAACACTATAATAGGCAGATGCTTCACGTTTGTAATACGCCGCAGGTGACTAGTGGACGATAGTGTACAGAAATACGCAGACAAATCCATGAGTCAGTAGCGCAGGCAGGTAGGCAACTTTATCTCTCACTTGGTTATGTTGAAGTATTACTTTGGATGTAATCACGTTTGTACAGTCACCCAATAATGTCAACACGAAATACTGCGTGAAAAAAAGTAACATATTGCTTGTCACTGCCACGTAAAATAACAGGGAAATTGGTGTTTTCAACCAATAATAGATTTCATGATCAAACCTCTGTTTTATGTGTCTAGGTCTCTAGGAAGATAATTACCATGAAAACCATTCATTGGGAACACTTCGGTCTGCCCAAGGGTCACGAAAGGGGTGACCCCTCCCCCTTCGCCTGTAATGACTTTTTTTTGTGACCCTAAGGCACGCTCACCCCTAAATGAGGGTTTGGCCCCCTACGACACCCTTTGGGGTCCCTTGAATCAGGTAAATATATAATAGTAACCTGTGATCAATCTATCAAAGAAATTCAAACAACTCAAGAAGGATTGATGGGCCACCGCAGGATTGAGGGATGGCGCACACGTGCTGTGTATCCTATTCAGATGCCATTCACCTAAAGAAGGGCTACGAGGGGCGACCAGTTTTTTTTTTTCTGCAAGGATGGCATGCGCAACTGGCCCCCTCAAATAGAGGCCTGCTCGAGGCACCGACCCCCTCGATCCACAGGCAAAATGAAGTATTTTCGACGGTTTGTACTCTGATTATCATCCGAAATAAATCATGCATCGGAAAAATACTATGTTGGGCAACGATATCCATTACCGGTTGTATGTACCACATCACTGCTAAACGTCATTATCTCCGTCATGTCATGATGACAGGTTACATTTGAGGTTCCAAAACACACCTGATTTTTTTTTACAGTAAATGAAGCAGCTCAAGGGAAAAAAAAAAAAAAAAAAAGTCCGCTAATCACTATAAAAAGAGTAAAGATGAGTGGCTTGGTTAAGGCCACTGAAGACAAGAACCTGCTTTTCGTCTCACCTCTTCAGCGGCGCTGCAGTTTTCCAGCGAGACTTCCCACTCCTGCAGCAGGGGGGAGGGTGGGAGGGAGGCCCTGCTGAGCCAAGGATTACTCAGTGCTGAGCAGTGCCTGAGCTGATCACGGGTAAATATTTCCTTTATTAACCATTTATATTTTTAGTGTTTTTGCTTCCATTTGATATTTTTAGTTCACTTGATTGTTTGGACGCCTCAGTTGTTGTGCAAGTGAATGATAACCATAAAGCGACCACGACAACTGGGTAAAGATTGGTAATGTTAACGCGCCGATATCTCATGTCTTACTTAACCAACTGCTCTTCTGCTGCCATATAAATATCAAACCTCCCGGATAACCTTAAGAAAGAATGCAAAGGCCAAAACAAGTGTGAAAAACAGCCTTGCAGTGAGCGCGCTACACCTCCAAGTGCTGCCCCGCGCGGCGGCAGGCGGCGGAGTAGCCCGCGATAGGCAAGACCCGCGGCGCACTACAGGTCGGTGTACATCCACTAATAATGTTCACGCCCTTACCTACGACCCCCTTATTAGTCAGTGAAAGGCTGCTCAATAAACACGAGCCTCCTAACTGGGGGCCCCTCCTGCCTCGACCCCCTGCCTTTACACATCTCGTTGTATCGGACATTGGGCTTATGGTTACTTTTTCTTTACACAACAGAGGAAACCTAAAAACACTCATATGAACTGTAAAAAATATCAAATGGAAGAAAGTCACACCGAAAATATAAAGCGGCAATAAAAAAAAAATACCCCCCCCCCTTGCCCCGGCCTGCTGCCCTGCACGCCCCACCGAGGCACACGGCACGGCCCCGGGGTGCTGAGGGTTCCCTTGGCCCCACACACAGCACCTGTCACCGCCGTGTTCACTGGCGTTTTTAGTGTCTGTTCAGCACCACGCCAGCCACCGCCACTCAGCTGGGCGCCACACGGGGCCGCGTCAGCCTTCACAACGGCGCCTTCCTTCCTTGCATTTCTGATTGATTGATTGACAGCTTATTGTTGCAGATAAACAAAGGAGAAGGGAGGAACATGCCATCCCAAGCCCCAGGCAGGGCAGAATGTGATTATACAGCCAGTAATACATGTGTTGGTAGCACTATGAAAATTTCTGCCAGCCCAGAGTCCACCTTATCTGATACATTTTTTTACTCTCCTTATTATCATGTCTTTCATTCCTTCCATCTAGTCACTAATATGCAGAAAGTCACCACCAACAAACACCTTTCCATGCTATATACTCCCTCTCGGTGAGTGCTGGCTCTCTAGCTATATCTGAGGCAACCCAGGCCTTACTACACCTCAAAGACACGCACTAATACTCACCAGAACATATAATACCGAACTACAGGCGTGTTTTTACTGTTAACATCACTTTTACTTCCCTTGACAGTTCCGTTGGGTGGAGTGAAGGTCAGGGAGAGAGGGAGACAACTATGGCCTCACCCCGCCCCCCCAAGTTCCCCTTATGGTGAGTGTCCCAGGGGCCACACTCACCCTGGGCCTGCTCTGGGGTGTTTGGGAATAGGCCCTGGGGTGTCTGTGTGTCTGGTGTGAGCCTGGTGTGTGGTGTTTGGGGGGAGGCCCTGGTGTGTGTGTGTGTGTTTGGGGGGAGGCCCTGGTGTGTGTGTGTGTGTTTGGGGAGAGGCCCTGGTGTGTGTGTGTTTGTGTGTTTGGGAGGAGGTCCTGGTGTGTGTGTTTGGGGGAGGTCCTGGTGTGTGTGTGTGTATATGTGTGTGGAGAGGCCCTGGTGTGTGTTTTGGGAGGAGGTCCTGGTGTGTGTGTTTGGGGGAGGCCCTGGTGTGTGTGTGTTTGGGGGGAGGCCCTGGTGTGTGTGTGTGTATGTGTGTGTGGAGAGGCCCTGGTGTGTGTTTTGGGAGGAGGTCCTGGTGTGTGTGTGTGTGTGTGCGAGGAGAGGCCCTGGTGTGTGTGTGTGTGTGTGCGAGGAGAGGCCCTGGTGTGTGTGTGTGTTTGGGGAGAGGCCGCGGTGTGTGTGAGGGGGGTAGGTGTCATTGCCAGGGAGTCAGCTGTGTGTTTGTCCCTCTCAGCGCCTTACTCCAGCGGCTGACACGGTTGTTTCCTGACCTCCTGCTGTACTATTCACCTTTGTAACCATTTTAAACAGAAATTTCTCGTTTCTGCCTTAAAAGTGTTTTCCCTCACCTTAACCACCCGCTGCAAGTGATTTTCTTGAGATCAGAAAGGAGCGAGGACCCATACAGGTGAGGTCAGGTTACAGTTGTCAGGTTTAATTAATTTCAGTAAGTGCATGACATTAGTTTCGCTGTGTGCAAGGTGGTTATGGCGGCTGGGTTGTTGCGGCGGCCACCACTGAAGGCCCACCCCGTGCTAGCTTCCACCCATGAGTTGTTGTTGTTTTTTCTTGTTTTTTTTACGTCTTCGCCTATAGTGCCGGTAGGCTTTCTTCAGGGGCCTGGTGGTCAGCTCAAGCCCGTTTAATGTCGCTGGCAATTTTTTTTATAGTGGCGCCATTTACTCTTGGCTCATGCTGCCCCCGCTGGGTGGCTTTGGGTAGTTATTCCATAGGAGGAAGCAGTTTTATCTGAGACACAGAGTCACAGACATCTATTTGGTGGGTATACAAAGTAAGCTATGCCATATACTTAATTACATGCAGTAAGAATGACAGACAGACACAGTGCACAGCATGGAAAGGAGACAGTGAAAATCTGTATATCAGTCATCATGCTGTGGTGTTTTCATGGAAAGGTCATCAAGCTGTCATGAATAGATGTGTGTCGTTTTGGTTTGTAGGATTGTCAGGGATAGACATGTTCTCGTTGTCCAGCCTCATGGATGAAGAAGGGATTGCATATGACAAGATTAAAGAAATATATACATGCATCCTTCACATTCGACATATTGGTGCGATGAGTAGACTTACCTGTCAGTGATATAATGATGATTACTGATTAATGTATTTATATATTACAGAACCTGGAAGTGTGCTTGAAGGGCAGCTGGCATGGAAGAGCCAGGCAGTGGGGCGTGTGTGGTGTGTGCCAAGGCGGTGAGCAGCCCTTTGATCGGCGTACATTCCAGCCTCATATCACAGAATGGCAGCATCCACAGCCAGATGGGGCAGGTGGTGGGGGTGGAGCAGCTGGAGGAGGCATGCAGGACCACAGAGTTAATTTGCTCCATCTGCCTCAGACTCCTGCTTAACATTGTCAACCTTGAATGTAAGCTGATGGTCCTCAAGAATGAATTTCGGGACACATTCCTGCAGGGAACTGAGTCACGAAAAGAATCTCAGGTTGTTGGGCCATCTCGTCCCGCTGCAGAGAGTTCTGAGAGGAAGAGTGGCGAGGGACACACACCTCAGGCTGAAATGTGGGACAGCACACACCTTGACCAGTGTGTCAGACCTGAAAAAGTTGATGGGTTCTTCAGCAACATTCCATCGGATTCAGAGCCTAATAGAGAAGGTGTTAAGAGCATTGAATCACAAGATAAACCAGAGGATTCTGTGTCTGCAGTTAAGCATGAAACCTCCAGCCTTGATAGCAGTGCTGCCACCCACCATCAGTGCCCTCAGGAGCTGGGCACCCACCTGACCCTGGATGCCAGCACTGCAGTCCTGAGTGACCTGCTCCCCCCACAGTGCCTTCTAGGGGACAATGCAGTTTCTTGCAGCTCCCAAGGTGAAGAGGAGACCCTGAAAGATGAAGGGAAGAGGTCTAACTGTGATACCCCTATGCAAGAGAGCGAAGGCAGTCCTCCCAGCACGGCCAACACATCGAATCCCTTACAGAGTGCAGGAAATGGTGGTGGTGCTGAGCAAACCCTCAGCACTGTTGCAACTCAGGACAGGCAAGACAGCCAGCGCCCCCTTGACTCAGGTGGAGATGATGGCAGCAAGGAGACCACTGCACAGCCAGCCCAGAGACGAGCCAGGAGACCCAGAGGCAAGGAAGACCATGACATGTAGCAAGCTGAAAGTAGAAAGAGGCAGCTCCTTTAAAACCTTGTCCACACTGGGCATCAAACTGCACAGTGTGTTGCACAACTCTTTGCAGGAACCAGTGTTGCCAACAGTAGGGTAACTATGTGTTGAGTATATCTTATTCCTCAGCTGGATGGTAGGGTAACTACTCTATGTGTTGGGTATATCTTATTCCTCAGCTGGATGGTAGGGTAACTACTCTATGTGTTGGGTATATCTTATTCCTCAGCTGGATGGTAGGGTAACTACTCTATGTGTTGGGTATATCTTATTCCTCAGCTGGATGGTAGGGTAACTACTCTATGTGTTGGGTATATCTTATTCCTCAGCTGGATGGTAGGGTAACTATGTGTTGGGTATATCTTATTCCTCAGCTGGATGGTAGGGTAACTACTCTATGTGTTGGGTATATCTTATTCCTCAGCTGGATGGTAGGGTAACTACTCTATGTGTTGGGTATATCTTATTCCTCAGCTGGATGGTAGGGTAACTACTCTATGTGTTGGGTATATCTTATTCCTCAGCTGGATGGTAGGGTAACTACTCTATGTGTTGGGTATATCTTATTCCTCAGCTGGATGGTAGGGTAACTACTCTATGTGTTGGGTATATCTTATTCCTCAGCTGGATGGTAGGGTAACTACTCTATGTGTTGGGTATATCTTATTCCTCAGCTGGATGGTAGGGTAACTACTCTATGTGTTGGGTATATCTTATTCCTCAGCTGGATGGTAGGTCAGTAGCTACCCTGCTGTCGGCAACACTAGTTTTCTGCATCGAATTGTGTAACAACTTGATGCCTTGTGTGGGCAGGGCTTAAGAATAAAGTCCATGCATGATATTTTAAGGTGAAAACAGTTAATGTGTGGCTCTTTTTAGTTTGGTTTCATGTCTACTTGGTTCTTCCTTTTCAGTTTCCATTTATTACCAGGGTGGTCCAGTATTTTTTATATATGCAGTATTCTTAAGACTTTTACCTTTTGACCCCATATTGTCACTGATTTTCTGCTTTCTCATCTTTCACTAACAATATTCCATTTTTCCTGTTTTAATGGTGCTTAAAAAATCAGAGTTCCTATTAGCATTATCCATATTTTTACTCCTTATTCATATATTATGCTTTTCTAATTTGAATGTCATTTGAAAAGAGAGAAAAATCCTAATAACACAAGTTGTCTTCCAACCCCTGACTCAGGACAGCCCCAAGTTCCCACACCCAAGAGGAGCAGGAGGAGGCCAAACACTTCCCAGGACACGGTGGAGGTGAAGGTGGAGGTGAAGGACGAGTGCACGCCAAGGGAGGCAGGAGCAGAGGTGAAGGAAAGAACGGCACAGGTGAGGAGCGGGCCTAGAGGGGTGCAGGAGAGGTGACAACACTGCAGCGGAACATGAAACAGATATGACGTGGGATACAGGGGAGAAAAATTAACACTGAAACTTTTAACACAGAAGATATGGGATGATGATGCTTATTGGGGCGTTCTATTCTTGGTGCCGCAACTGCATGGTCATATGGCACTGAGAGAAGATATGGGAACAGGAAGAAAACTGAAAACTGCAATGCATAGGTAGAATAAGAGACAGCAGCACAATAAGATATGAGGGGAGAGAGAGGAAGAAAAAAAAGAAAACAGGAACATAGAGGGAAAATGATATGGAAATGGAGAGAGAAGACTGTAACACATAGCTAGGAAGAGACAGAAGCACAGACAGATAGAGCGGAAAAAAGACAACACAGAGACATTGAGCTAAGATGATATTTTGAGAGACAGAAGAAAAAGGAAAACTGCAACACAAAATAGGGAAAATCGAGAACATTGAAACACAGAGCCATTGAGCTAAGATGATATTTTGAGAGACAGAAGAAAAAGGAAAACTGCAACACAAAATAGGGAAAATCGAGAACATTGAAACACAGAGCCATTGAGCTAAGACGATATTTAACATTGAAACACAGAGCCATTGACAGAAGAAAACTGCAACACAAAATAGGGAAAATCGAGAACATTGAAACACAGAGCCAAAAGGGGAAACACCTCAGTAGATTACGGAGAAGGAAATAAGGACTACCCTGAAATGTATAAGAAAGGTGATAGGAAAAATAAGTACATTGAAATAACAAGGAGGGGTGGAGAAAGACACATATTGCAGAGGTTAAGAGACAGCAAAGTGGGTACAGAGAAGGAAAGGAAGACTACTGCATTGTAAAGAGGGTACAGGACACAGCAATGAGATACAAGGAAGGGCAAATACAGTCAATTAAAAGAAATAATAAATTGTGTGTGTGTTAACCCTCAGCCTCGCCCGTAGCTCAGTGAATCTCTGGAGACCTGTGAGCTGTGTGGCCTCCAGTTCAGCGACGCCAAGGAGCTGGGCGGTCACAGAGGGAAGGCACACTCGGCTGTCTACCGCCACACCTGCCAGTGGTGCCCCAACACCTACTACCGGGAGAAGTCCAAACTCACCCAACACTTGCGTCGCAGCCACAGCATCACGGCCCACCAGTGTCCCGGCTGTAAGCACCAGGTAAGCCCCAAACTACCCTCCAAGCCTTGACTGCCATGTGCAAGCTCTTAAGTTTTTGCATAATATAATATACGGTTCTGTTTTATTGACAGTACGATTTTCAGCTTCCCTTCAAATTCTAAATATAGGTAATTTCTTTGTATTCAGTTGATGAACATCTGGATAACTTCTGTAATCATTAACCATTCGGTAATTGTTGAAAATTGCCATCTGGTTGTGGTAGGACCCAAACCCGGGTCTCTGGAAGCACCATGCCCACACACTGACCCTACAGCCATTGCCTGAATTTCATCTCAAAGGTGTTATTTATTAGTGGTCAAGAAAACCATAACATGACTTTCCCAGCATGAGTCTGCTTCCTTGAACCAATCTATTTTAGTTAATGAATTGATATGGATGATAAACTTTCAGGCACTCAGTCAGAATGCGCTGGACCATCACATCATCAGCCAACACCCAGAGTCTCGCTTCTTTGAGTGTGACATCTGCCACAAGGCCTTCAGGACCCACCGCTACCTCCACTTTGTTCACATCAAGAGGTGTCACTTGGGGCTTCCAGTCAAATACTCCTGTGACAAGTGCAACAAAGGCTTCGTTGACAAATCTTCCTTTGAAAACCATAAAGTCACTCACTCGGAGGCTAGAAACTACACATGCGAGTTCTGCGGCGCACGATTCCTCACTCCCTATGCCCTCAAGGTGCACGTCAACACACACACCCGAGAGAAAAAGTACGTGTGCAAGGACTGTGGGTCAGCTTTCCTGCGCATGTGTAACCTCTGTGCCCACAGGAAGCGCTTCCACAGCTCCAGTGACGTCAAGCTGGTCTGCGAAATATGCGGGAAGTCTATGATGACACGGAAAGACCTGAGAAGACACCAGCTGGCCCAGCACTCCAAGGAGAAGCCTTTCAGGTGCCCACAATGTACACGCAGCTATGCCGCCAAGGAGAGCCTCAAGAGCCACCTGAGGACCCACACCGGGGAGAAGCCGTACGTGTGTGAGTGTGGCAAGGCGTTCCACAAGAGCAGCATCCTGCGGCGGCACCAGCGCTCCGTCCACGAGGGAGAGGGCCCGCAGCAGGAGGCAACAGCAGTGGAGATGAACCCTTTGCATGTGGGTGATGAGAGTGAGCTGGGACGTGAGGAGCACATGGTTGTGATCACCCTGAAGGAGTGCAACCCCCCAGCAGTGTACACAGTGCAGGGCAGCACACCACACCTCCAGGAGATAATGGTGTCTAGTGAGGGGCCTCCACAGGACCATGCTGAGGCCACACTCCTGGCAGAGGGCCCCAGTGGCCTGCCCCTGCTGCACTCCTCCTTGGGAGCCCTGGGCCAGGGCCGCCTGGCGCTGTCCACCCCTGTGTTGCTCACCTCCCTCACTGCTGGCTCCATCACTGTCCCGGGCACCACCACCTTCACGCAGGTCACACCAGTGGCGGCCAGCCTCTCGGCACACCCGGCAGACAATTTCCAGCAGCCCCCAGCCCCTCCCAGCCCCCCTGACCCTATAGTCAACACCAAGAACCTGCAGGAATCCCAGGATGACCAAGACCCATTGGCAGGCTTGGGCTCCACCTCCTGCACAGATCTGCTGCAGCTGCCCGGCCTGCACCCCGCCACCACACAGGTCTCGCTGGTGGCCCCCTGGCCCTCCTCAGCCCTGTGAGGCCCTCGCTGCCCCGCTGGCTGGTGTTCCTTGACAGTGGAAGCATCCTTGCCTTTGGCTATGAAAGTGGTATTTGTTGTTTTGAGTGAAACCTTTTATTTTTATATTAATATGAAATTTTTATTATATTAAGACATGTTGATATTTCCTGAATGAAGTACATACAGCCCCAGTAAACAGACAGTCAAAACAGCCACGTGCTTCAGGACGCTACACTGAAGACTTGACAGGCAAACAAGGTAGGGACTGAGTCATACTATGGTGAGGATTCAGATCTTTAGTAAATATTTTGAAAGAAAACTGAAACAGGGTTAACAGGCTGAGTACAAAAAATCCAGGTATTATTTTTCTCTTAAAATGAAAGTCTGTTTCCCGAGACATGTTAGTCTCCTGAACCCTTGTGTTGCCCTTCCTGCTGACGGGTGTCTCGCTGAGTGGCACTGTGTACAGCCAGGTGCGCCACAAGTCTTGCCCCGGGATTTCTTTCACTACCTTCCTTGAATTCAAATCTCATTCAGAAACTATTGATGTTTTATTTGAAGTAATACTTGCTGCCTTTTCTCTTTCTTTGTCTCTTTGTTTTGCTCTGACATAAACTCCTTACATAAACTCTAAGGGGGACAGCTGAAGAGTATTTAGCTTTCCCTCTTCACAGCCTCCCTCTTTGCAACACTACCCCTTCAGCTTACTTCTCATGCACCCCTCAAGTCTCCAGTCATTTTAGTTAACTGCTGTTCTACCAACTTCACACAATTATATCTTAACTTCCACACACCCTCTCTGCAAACTCACCCAAGAAGCTCATGTATTAGAGCAGCCATAGTTCAGTCCAGACATGACAAAATGCCTTTGGAACTTGATAGCGTCATAGACATAGCAAACAAGTTAGAGACATTTAGACTCCATATAACCTTTACGTACCTCGCCCAAGGTAAGAAGTCATTGGGTTTGGAGGAAGTGTAACCCTGTAGTGCTAGATATAAAGATACATTTTTTCCCTTCACATTAATTATTGGAATGTTTGTTGGTTGTTGGCATAAAGGAGCATAAGCCACAGAGGGAGGGAGAGCATAAGCTGCCCCAAAACGTTCCTTGCTCTTACACACCACAGAGGTTCTCTTCCTCAAGTAAGTCATGTTCAAGTGTTATCATCATCATGCCAAGAAGGATCATTATCAATTCCTCTAAAAATCATCACTACAGACACGACTTTCCTAATGCTACCAATGTGATCCTTGTTGTGACTTGGTAGATTTGCTTCAGTTATCATTAGGCAGGAAGAGCTTGAACTTATGATCACAAAAAACTTATAGGGCATGTCCAGATATTTGTAGGCCTCATCTTAATAATACTCATATCAAGGGAAAAACAAGCTTCTCCATAAAGCTACATACTCTGAGGGATAAGAAAAAAATAATGTCAAAATGAATTATATCTTCATTTTCACAAGAGTGCTTTCACACCTCCACCTGATCTTAACCTGGTAGCAGCAGGGATCATGTTTCTTAATGGTCCCTCTTAGCGAGAAAAATGAGAAAAAATCATCACTCACACAAACCATTTCATAATATATATCAAAGCATTTGTGATCAGTTTATGTATCATCAATTTTGTGGGGGGTTTAAATCATGGCACAAATTTGGCCCGTCGCTGCTACATGGTAAAGCCACAAATTTGGCCCGTCGCTGCTACATGGTAAAGCCACAAATTTGGCCCATCGCTGCTACACGGTAAAGCCACAAATTTGGCCCGTCACTGCTACACGGTAAAGCCACAAATTTGGCCTGTCACTGCTACATGGTAAAGCCACAAATTTGGCCCATCGCTGCTACACGGTAAAGCCACAAATTTGGCCCGTCGCTGCTACACGGTAAAGCCACAAATTTGGCCCGTCGCTGCTACATGGTAAAGCCACAAATTTGGCCCATCGCTGCTACACGGTAAAGCCACAAATTTGGCCCGTCGCTGCTACCGGGTTAAGGGTTTTCCTAATATGAGTACTAACTGGAAGGATGATTTTTTTTTTTTTTTTTTTACGTCGTTGCCTGTTGCGCCGGTAAACATCTTCCTGGTGGGGCCTGATGGTCGGCCCAAGGCTTCTTCCAGGTGGGGCCTGATGGTCGGCCCAGCCCGTTCTGGCGCAGGCGAGTGTTTATAGTGGCGCCATCTTGAGTACAAATTGGTGAATGTACCCTGAACTGTTACGAAGAGGAGAGACCACAGGTGATTCATAAAGGCAGTGTAAGCAGGCTTTTTCTTCTTTCAACTACTAAATTTCCTGTACTCAGCAAGTTGGGACATGACTTCAGATGCATGAATATGTACTCACGTTTGCTCCATCAAGTCTGACTCATGTTTGCTGCTGCACACGCCCAGTACACTTCTAGTTCCTTAGTGATATAGACCCACTTTCGCAGATACCCTTCACCCTGCACACACACCCACACACATAATGTATCCACCCACACACCTTATAGGCTACACTCACATATACTTACACATTGAGGCTGCCACCACCAAGAGCCAAGCAGTGTGAGGCTCCTGGTGTGTTTAGTGAGACGAGTGTTGATACAAGTGGCTTATTTATCTCAGATTGAATGTCCGTCCTCTAGTCTGCCCGTCCACCCATCTTTGGGGGGAGTATGGCTGCCCTGCCCCCCCTACAGCACCACCACTTATGTATGCACAGACTATGCAATAAATCAAGGTTATATCTTACATATTTAGACTGTATTTCATTTGCCTACTAATCTTGAATAATTATTAATCTGATGAGCGCAAAGAAGTCATGGATGGAGGAAACAGAATGATGTACAGCAAACACCAAGGACAGAAATTCACTTTGTTGTAATAATAATAAGCAGAAAAAACTGTACTCAAATCCCATCCTCTAAGTACCTCTCTCAATTATTAGGGAAGATGGAAAAGGAAGAGAGGAAAGGAGAGAAGAATAGCAGTGGAGCAAAACGAGGGAAGTTTGGAAAGTTTCGTTTAGTCGGTGCAACATCTGTGGTCATATGCCGGAGAGAGACAGAAGGTGAGGGAATTATAGGAGAAGGGAACAGACCCCAGGAGACGGGACACAACCCCCGATTAATACCTGGTACCCATTCACTGCTGGGTGGACAGGGGCATAGGGTATCGGAAAACCCGCTCAAATATTTCCACTGCACCTGGGAATCGAACCCGGGCTCTCTCAATTGTGAGCCGAGTGTGCTAACCACTGCACCACGAAGCCCCCTGCAAAACACGGGACAGGGAAGACCAGGGCATGTTGTAAAGGACTGACACACCCAGAATTGAGCTCCCAGTCATCAGCCTTTGAGCACCTGTATAGAGAGTATCACACAGGCAGCATTTTATTAAAGGTTACAAGGCACCGTTTTGGAATCCACCGAGAACCATCGCCAACACTGAACTATCGTGACTCAGATGATTTTTCTGACATGAAGTGGGCAGGACAGCTTTTCAGTTAGCAGTGCCTTGATGCTGTGCCTTCAACTATAGCCAAAGGTCAGGGAACAGTTATAAAGTAGCGTATACAGGGGCAGTAAATAGCAGGCTTTTTTTTATCATATTGTTTTCCTTTTTTTTATGCCCTTACACTTCTCTGCTGTAAAGAAATATAAAAAAATAAAAAATTAATAAAAAAGTGCATATATTTCTTCCAAGACCACAGAAGAAAAGTGTCAACAAAGTCTAGCGTTTGGGTGGTAGCTTGAGACGTCTCGGTGTTGTGTTTATGGCAGGAATGTGTTGTGTTGCCATGTCCAGCCTCACCTGACTTACTATGGATGTCAGTGTTGTGTTTATGGCAGGAATGTGTTGTGTTGCCATGTCCAGCCTCACCTGACTTACTATGGGTGTCAGTGTTGTGTTTATGGCAGGAATGTGTTGTGTTGCCATGTCCAGCCTCACCTGACTTACTATGGATGTCAGTGAGAGGGAGGGCATGCTACAAGGGCTGAAACAAGCCTTCACTTCAGGTTCATCAGAGGTCAAGACATTGATGCTGATGAGGAAATATATTATAGCAATATCATTGAGCGTGACCTCTCCTGCAAGCCCCTGGGTGTTATGAAAGACTCACAATATTGATGGCTCACAACACCTTAGGACCTGTCTCAATAGCTGGAAGTGTTATAAGATTTGGAATTAAAATTAGACAGCTCTTCTGGTGCCACAAAGAGCTCAATATAATTAGGTGATGTGGAAAAAATCAACTTACCTAACCATTCCAATTTTTATTGTGACTAAAAACCGTAACATTTTGTGTCGGGACGATGAGGGTAAGTAGTGGACAGAACAACTCACTGACGCTGGCCTGAGGTCGACATTATTGCAACTGTGTGAATTAATTTGTCCCTAATATTCCAAACACCTATTCAGCCTTCTTTCCAACCAGTCACACTTTTAAAGTTATAACATTTTCAGGTAAATTGATTCACATATCTACCTCTGCCTGAGAATTAATATTTTCTTATGCTATATCTAACCTGCCCGGCACCCTGGGGTAACAGGCTGGGGGTATAGGCTCAAGGGCCTATGAGACAGATGAACACTGAGGTCACACACAGCTTGGTGTACGTCCCCAACTTTTATTTATAATCCTTTTTCACAACCTAATGACAATCTTACTAGATATCTTTGCACCACTGGTGCAGTCAGTCTCTGAGTAACAAAACTCCATAAAACTGATTTACACACTGCATAAAATCATCTGGACAATAAAATTTTGTGTATATAAATATATAAAATCCCTTGTGTAAAACTTACAGAATTACATACTACAATAATGCAAAATACAGATACTATATACAAAGGCACAACCACCACGAGTATAACCTTGCTATGCTCTACTCATTCAGAGATCATTTAAGCAAATGCCCAAAAATTCTTTTATGTAACCAAACACAACGATTGAAGGCACACCGACACATGGACACATTATTATTACTATCTTTAAACAAAGGAGGCGGCTCAAGGGCACAGCTGGGCGTTATCGTGATAAGTTATCGTGATACTTTATACATATATATATATATATATATATATATATATATATATATATATATATATATATATATATATATATTGGTATCTTCCTTACTTTTGTAACCAAACTACCGATAATCGCTACTATTTTCCGCCTCTCAAAAGAAAAAAAAATGTTGTCTCCTCCCTACTGCGCATGCGTGGCCCAGGCGCCCGGTGTTGTGTGAAAAAACTTTGGGGTATGAAATATCTTCGGTGAAGAGATTTCATACTTAGATCATCAATATTAAAACACTGGGTTATTTTTTTGTTACTCAAAAAACACTATATCAAAGAGAAAAATCATTTAACTTTGCCCCAAAAATGATTATTCACTGCCTGAAATTTGTGACTCCATTGTACAGAGCGCAAACAAAGACCAGCGGCTTGTGTTATCATGCAGCGGCGCGGCGTGTGGCATCTCAGCTGTGTCTCGAGTGACGGAGTGAGTGCCAGTGTTCCGGTTTTCAATTATCGGGTATCGGGAATAAGGTTTTCTGTTATTGTGCCCAGTTTTGCTCAAGGGTGATAATAAAGGTAAAAAAGCCTAGTATAATGCTGTTGCCACACACAGAGGACAGTGAAGCAATCAAAGGAGAGGGTCAGATTCAGTTAGAGAGGTGTCACAATACTCCTTTAAAATGTTCATGTTGGAGGGAAGAGGATGTACAGAAGAGGGAATGATGTTCTAGAGCTTATGAATGAAAGAGATACATAACAGAATAAACTGAATGCCTAGTGATGGGTGTGTCTCCAGGGTGGTCATGGATAAGTTCAGGGGTCAGAACTAACTGCTCTGGGTCATCAACTCCTATAAACCACAAAAGTTGTCTTGGGAGATCCCCCAAAACGCAAAATTCATCAAAAAATTCACTTTGAAACTGAGAAAAAGTCATAAAAGATGTTTTACAGAAAAAAATTTGGCGCACACAGCTGTGAAATCTGTTTTTTCTAAGTTGTCGCATTTGGCTGGAATTCCATGATTCCCAAAAAATTCAAACTTTATACTGGTGCGATGTACAGGAAAATTTATTGAAGAAAAGTTGCTCATTTTATCACGATGGAGTCTGAAAAATATAGTTTATAATCTCTGACCAGGAAATTTACTGCTTACAGAGAGCCAAAGTTGCAGTGAAACCAGAAAAATCATTTTTGTAGTTTTTTCATTCTGGAATGAATCTCACTGAATAAGAGTTGTGGAACATCATCTGTATAACTCAACTGTGAAATCAGATTATTATTTGGACTGACCGTTTGGCTGGAATTCCACGATTCCCAAAAAATTCCAACTTCCTCTGAACACTCATGTGAACAAGATATTGGTTCATCTAGAACATCATGTATATCAGTGGAGGTGTCAAGACTACGCTCAGCACACAAATGACGCAGAAACTAAAGGAAGACCGCCGAAACAGATCGGCTGAGGGAACATAATCGCTCTGCAGACACCACGATGCGTAGGCAGGAACTGTAGACTATTTTTAGCACGGAGTCGTCTGAGGGACAAAAGAAGTGCCGATTAGTCACTCAGAATCAACAGATGCACAGTTACACGCAGCGTTCAATTTCCATAGAGTTTCTCGCTCTCCGGCGCTGGCATTGCGCTCATTGCTTACGCCAGTAAAAATTATATGACCCCAGAGGCATCGTCCTCATTAAGGGGTTAAGGAAAGCAAGGTTGTAGGCTTGTTCACCAGGCTGGTTAGTATAAAAGGATGAAAGCCAAAGCTGGTGGTGAACACAGAACTCTCCTAAGGTAGAGATTTTAGCAAAAGTTGAGTCAAAATGTGCTGCATTCTGTAATTCAATTAGGTAATAAAAAATATATAGTTCATACACACACACACACACACACACACACACACACACACACACACACACACACACCACAGCCACACTAGTCACACATTCCTGCCTAGACACTCCTGGCCTTGGACAGACACAGCGTCCAGTTGAAGGCCGTGGCCCTCAGTGGGAAACAAGCTGCATGATGGTCAGACTCCCTACAGGAGCACACACAGCTGTCAACACCTCTATAAAAATATACTTAGCACCTTAACTATATCATGATTGAAACTGCATTAATTTCACAAAACAGAAAAATCTCCTTACCCTATTTTGAGTCAATTATTAAATAAATTCATCTTTTGTGTTTTTCATATTATGAACTTTAATATAAACATTTGAGATAAATATTGAGGTCAGCAGCTGGTAAAAAATATAATTTATCTTTCTGGCTTCACATAGATTCAAATTATAATTAAAATGTGGCTTTACATAGATTTAAATTATAATAAAAAAGTGGCTTTGCATAGATTTAAATCATAAAAATTATTAAAATGTGGCTTTACATAGATTTAAATTATAATAAAAAAGTGGCTTTGCATAGATTTAAATCATAAAAATTATTAAAATGTGGCTTTACATAGATTTAAATTATAATTAAAATGTGGCTTTACATAGATTTAAATTATAATAAAAAAGTGGCTTTGCATAGATTTAAATCATAAAAATTATTAAAATGTGGCTTTACATAGATTTAAATTATAATAAAAATGTGGCTTTACATAGATTTAAATTATAATAAAAATGTGGCTTTACATAGATTTAAATTATAATAAAAATGTGGCTTTACATAGATTTAAATCATAAAAATTATTAAAATGTGGCTTTACATAGATTTAAATTATAATAAAAATGTGGCTTTACATAGATTTAAATCATAATTAAAATGTGGCTTTACATAGATTTAAATTATAATAAAAATGTGGCTTTACATAGATTTAAATTATAATAAAAATGTGGCTTTACATAGATTTAAATTATAATAAAAATGTGGCTTTACATAGATTTAAATCATAATTAAAATGTGGCTTTACATAGATTTAAATCATAATTAAAATGTGGCTTTACATAGATTTAAATTATAATTAAAATGTGGCTTTGCATAGATTTAAATCATAATTAAAATGTAGCTTTACATAGATTTAAATCATAATTAAAATGTGGCTTTACAAAGATTTAAATTATAATTAAAATGTGGCTTTAGATAGATTTAAATCATAATTAAAATGTGGCTTTACATAGATTTAAATCATAATTAAAATGTGGCTTTACAAAGATTTAAATTATAATTAAAATGTGGCTTTAGATAGATTTAAATCATAATTAAAATGTGGCTTTACAAAGATTTAAATTATAATTAAAATACAGCTTTCCATAGATTTAAATTATAATAAAAATGTGGCTTTACATAATTTAAATTATAACTAAAATGCAATCAACATACACGCTAAATAATGTCTTTGTTTAACCTAAAAATTCAAATAACATGCCTGGTGTCTAGTCATGCATAACTATGATGATAAAGTAAAATCTATATTTCATGACATTACACTACCCCTCTTGGCTTGCGTGGAAAGACTTTCTCTTCTCCCACATGGGCTTCACACTTGCAAAGCTGGTGGCAAAGGTGTCCGCCCACTCCACCAGTTTGCTCCCATAGTGGCCACAGATGGTCAGGAGGGCAATGCAGTCTTCCTCCGCCCGGTGAGCCTCATATTCTGAGTCAAAGAGTCGGCTGTAGATAACAGGCTGCCTGTAAGGCATCTTCCTGCCCTTTCTTCCACTGTTCCCATAGGTCAGGGTCCTGCGCACCTTACTAGATCCCTTGGCAACCTTGGGCTGGAAGCCTGAGATGCCTGGCTGGGATGTGCCAGGGGTGCAGGGCTGGGGTGGGGGCTGGGCTGGCTTGGCAGGGGTGGTGGGCATGGATGTCTGTCTGGGCAGGCGATTCTTTATGGGGGTCACAAGAGGCTCAGCAGACACCTCCATGGCATGGTGGTCGTTGCCTTGGCTGTGGGGGGATGACTCCAGGGGGCTGGGGGGAGTGTTGGATATAGAGCTGCTTTCCCCCTCATCAGACTCTTCTATCCGTGAGCGTTTGATGGGGCTGAACGCCTCCGCTGGGAGCTCATCCTCAAAGTTGTCAAAGCTGAAAGACTCTGCCAACTTGGTGATCTCCGATATGTCTTCCCTCTCTATCAGGCCGTCAATGTCCCTGATTGCAATAAGGGTGTCAACACACTGCAGGTCCACAAACTTGTCGACACAGTTTACTTTATTCAGCTCAGCCATCAGAAGGGGGAAATCAAACCGGTTACCATTGTGGGACACCAGTGCCACAGGCCTGGGCAGGTCCAGGAAAAGCTTCAAGGCTTCTGCACTGGCCTCGGTAAAGCTTGGCAGGTGCTCCAGGATTTCATTACTGAGGCCAGTCACTCCTTCCACAATAGCAGTTATAACTTTCCAAGGGTAATAGAGTCTTGTGTATTTGTGCAACACTCGAGGCACCTTGGGAATGAGTTTTCTTTTTGACCTACCTGCACCTGGTGAGGAGCTTGGTACCGTGAGTGTGGCAGCGGCCTGGTGGCTGGAGGGCTGACTGCTGGATGGTGAGCCAGTCATGGACTCCTTCATCTCCAGGAGGTGGGCCCTGGACACAGCCACCAGGGACAGCTCTGTGATGCGCGGGTTGTCCCTCGGCAGCCCAGTGCTCTCCATGTCCAAGAACACAAAGGTCTGGATCCGGTTCACTTCCTTGGGTGGGTCTGGCTCCTCCATGGTTCACCTGGTCTCCCTTCACCTGAGAATAACATGCTCTAATCAACATTAAAATTTCCAATAGTTTGCTGTCATGTTTATTTTATTTCAGTTGCTCAGATGAAAAGATATTTGTTGCCATGAATTGACCATAAAAGATGCTGACCATGAAAGCAGGCAATAGACACCTCATGAAATACCTCATGTATTTTATGACGGTCTCCGGGCACTATTTCCTTCTACCTCTACTGTGCTGAATGAAATCAAACAAACGTGTAAAAATCTAGTCACAGTCACATAATGAATATCTGCCCAACCTGCTAAAGGCCCACAGCTCTCAGTACTACCAAAGCCAGAAGTGACGTCCAGAGGGTGATACTTCAAACAGGCTGAAATGCTTATGTTTCCCTCATTATGGTATGTGATGAGAAAACTTTAATTAAAATCAAGTTCTGATGTACTTCTTGTAGATTTACTTGAATTTTTATTATTCACTTATTTATCTATTTATTATTTTTGGCCATCACTAGTTTTGAGGAGGGAGACAAAGGGAACGTGATTTTTGGCGGGAATGTTAAGCAGACCGGCAAAGATTAGTTGTAGTACCGTGCCAGAATCTCATCATCTACTTTATGAAACATCACTATCTCTTCATATATCTTTGCTACAAACCTTCAACTATAATGTCTAACCTAATACGAACGAACCTAAACTAACCTAATCTTGCCCCATGCTGCCGAATTGTAATGTGCTAGCATTTTGAGAACTTTGATAAATACATTGAGTTTGTGTTGTTAATTGAAGCTGAATGAATCTCTCTCTCTCTCTCTCTCTCTCTCTACCTCACCTAATACATGACCTTACCTATAATGTCTAACCTAATACGAACGAACCTAAACTAACCTAATCTTGCCCCATGCTGCCGAATTGTAATGTGCTAGGATTTTGAGAGCTTTGATGAATACACTGAGTTTGTATTGTTAATTACAACTGAATGAATCTCTCTCTCTCTCTCTACCTAACCTAATACACAACCTTACCTATAATGTCTAACCTAATACGAACGAACCTAAACTAACCTAATCTTGCCCCATGCTGCCGAATTGTAATGTGCTAGGATTTTGAGAACTTTGATAAATACATTGAGTTTGTGTTGTTAATTGCAGCTGAATGAATCTCTCTCTCTCTCTCTACCTAACCTATAATGTCTAGCCTAATACGAACGAACCTAAACTAACCTAGATTTTGAGAACTTTGATAAATACATTGAGTTTGTATTGTTAATTGAAGCTGAATGAATCTCTCTCTCTCTCTCTACCTAACCTATAATGTCTAGCCTAATACGAACGAACCTAAACTAACCTAATCTTGCCCCATGCTGCCGAATTGTAATGTGCTAGGATTTTGAGAACTTTGATGAATACATTGAGTTTGTATTGTTAATTACAACTGAATGAATCTCTCTCTCTCAGTATTATAATGACTAAGTTGTCACTATTAACTGACAAATCTTTTTTATTCCACTACAGGATCCTTGAATACCTCGAGAAATGGACCCTTAAATGCCCTCGAACCCTTTAAATCCCCTCCAGCAAGACCTTTAATTAAATACCCACGCCGTCACACAAGCAGGCAACCCCCACCGTGGCCTTGGTCCTCTACACAACACGCTTATCTCCCTTCTTACAGCATGACAGCCCCTACAGATCCCTCCCAGCGCATCCCACTCACCGTGCCTGGAGGTGGGGAGCTGTGGGAGGTGGTGGGCTGCCTGTGTGTGTGTGCCCCGCCCGAGGTGACGCCGCACACAGGGACGCTACGGGTCGCCAACTCGTCTCGGTTTGTTTGTTCCTGTGCGATGTTGTTGTCGCTGCGCACCGTTGCCAGATGTCTCTATTTACCGGCTTCTAACCCATTGCTATTGCCCAAAATACCAATAATTAACCATTTTAACGATAACTGTATATGAAGTCAGTTATTGGGGTGGAGGAGGCAGGTTTTGGCTCTGAAATCGGCAAACATAAGAGGCTGAGTAGGGCAATCTGGCACCGCTGTCGCTGGGCATCGTTGCCAGATTATCGTACTCAGAGCCTCGTATTTACCCGTTTCTGAGCCATAGCTATTGCCAAAAACACCAATAATTAACCATTTTAACGATGACTATATATGGAGTCAGTTACTGGAGTCGAGGGGGCAGTTTTGGGGTCGGAAATCGGGAAACACAGTCAGCGGAGTACGACAATCTAGCAACGTTGTCGCTGGGTGGAGGCTTTGCTACACTCCCTCTCAGACTTTGTAAATCACTTTGGTAAGAGTCAATATTTCGCAGGAATGTCAATTTTTAAAAACCCCGAACCCCTCAGCTGGTTTGGCTCGCTTCGTTCACCACTCACCCCCAACGTTGCCAGATTGTCGTACTCTTCCTCCTATGTTTGCCGATTTCCGACCCCAAAACTGCTTTCATCACCCAAATAACTGCCTTTATATATGATTATCGCTTAACTTAAATGGTTAATTATTGATGTTTCTTGGCAACAGTTATGGGCAAACAGATGAATACGCGGCTCTGAGTACGATAATCTGGGAACCGTGCAGTCACTCCTCTTCCTCAAAGGTCCACATGTAGTGTACTGGAGAAATGGATGCTGGGTTAACATACACGTATATCATCTGATAGCCTGCTCAGGGAGTGATTATATGGCATTGAATAACAGAACTGATAAAAAGTGACATAATGATGGCTGATGGATTCTTTGTCATACTACATACACTGCACAGAGTTATATTACGTAGGTGATTCTCTGTACGCAAATTTCTTCTGTTCATTTGTTGGCGAGTGATCCATGCCGCCTCAGACCTCCGGGGAATTCACATGGAGGTAATTCACTCCCCTGGGAATGACCACTGAATCTGATCACTATGTTATGGTCTATTTTTATCAAGGAGACTATACGTATATCTCCTTGCCTCCCTTCTCCCTTGTTGTTTACCTGCAACAATAAACTATCAATCAATCAATCAATCTTTATCCAGCGTTTTCTGTCAGGCATGCACCCTCCAGCCGCCGCCAGCCTTACCGCGGCGGCCAAGCGACACCTCCAGCACCCACGGGAAATACCTGGGCCATGACGTACGCGACGGGAACCAGACAGGAACCTGATGTGTGTGTTGGGGGGTAACTCTGCACTGAAAACACTGGTTACACATGTAGGCTACACGTCGTCGTTAAGCGTGCAGACATCGCTATCTATCGCACCTAGCTCAAATTCACTCTAATGTATCACAATACGGCGCATTCTTTCGATTATTCATGTTTTCTCTGAGATAAGTGTTGATTCTAAGTCAAAACTGCGAGTCTGTTTAGGCATTACAGTATTGCTATAAATAAAAAATAGCTATACTGTAATGCCTAATCAGACTCGCAGTTTGACATACAGATCTATAGGCCTACTCCAGTTGTGAATTCTGCATGTTTAAATTTTTGAAAGACATCATCCATACGTGAACACTTTTGAGTTTGAGACTATAAGGAAGTTGGTGTTTTTAACTGTTTCAGATATCAATATTCAACAGAAAGGCCATATCTTATCAAATTAATTGAATATTTAGTTCCATATATTTTTCATGAAAGTATAGATGTTCCTTTTGTTACAAAAATTCAGAAGAAAGGGAAGCTAGTTTAACATTACTAGTTTAAAAGAAGGGGATACCTTTTAGAAAATTAATTAATTGTTTAGTTTCACATTCTGTTCATTAGGAGACACAAATTTGACTGTATTCCTATATTTCACATCAAGAGAGATTTATAGGGTATAGTTTTCAAAAAGGGAATACATTTTATATTTTTATAATGTGAAAAAAAAAATTTTCCTGATGTTTCTGTGAGTTTTATTATTGTAGGCCAGAGTGGGGTAAAAGGCCTACCCAGGGGGCTTCTTACCCCACATGCGGGGTAAGAAGCCCCCTTTATTATTTTTTTTTAAATTGTCATATAATAAAGTAAAAATCATAATGAGTGGATATAATATATTCCATAGATAGGCCTTAGCCTAAGCTTTCAACATAACTTTTTTTCTTCAAAATTCTATTGCAAAAAATGTGGCTACAACAGCCAATCTCCCTTAAAGGGGGCAACTTACCCCACCTTACCCTAATAGTACAATCAGATCAGATTATTTTAATTTTGACTTGGTGGACACCAGCAGAGTGGCCTCGCACATTACTTTCCTTCATCACGTTGGTTTGGGTCAGGGAGAAACAGGCAAGAGAACGGAGTTATTCACAACGGCACGAAAACAACAGCAGCAGCATGATACTCACGACTGTGTGGGTGACTGAAAGCGGGTCCTTCAGCCCTCCTGGGAGCACGGAATGACAGGGCAAAGCGCTCCCAACGAAGCCTCTATGCGCTCAGTACTGAGCTAGCTGCGATAATAGTATTGTCGCAGCTGTGTTACGATCATCGTAACACAGTACACCTTGGAGACGGGCTGGTGCGTGCTTGTCGTTGCTTTGTACTTGTTAAAACTCCATTCAACCTTATCGCTTATCTGAGACTTGAGAGGCTTGATCCCGGAACTTGTTGTATGATATGCGATCTGAATGTACTATCAGTGTTTAGTAATTACTTACCTCGGAGTATGTGAATAATTTAAAGCATACGCCATATTTTGACACACACACACACACACACACACACATGTAATGAAGTGGAACTATATTTTCTTACAGTTCAGGAGGGAGTTGAAGGAAAAAAAAAATAAAAGAACGCATGTTTTGCTTTATTGTTGCATCAACAGACTGGTACAAAAGTAACATCCTTTCCAGTCACTGAAAGAAATACCCATAAAAATTCCATATATTAACCGTACATGCCTTCATCGAGTACCCCTTGTTTGCATAATTCTTCACAGAACGCATAAACATAACAGAAGAAATTTAGTATACTTCCTGCGTAACAGATTCTCTACGTATGCTGAGCTGCGGCCTCGGCCACACTTATGTCAAGAGTGGAGTGATAAGACAACTCATAATGTTTCTATATCTTCCACTTTGAAGACTCCTAAGAAACCCACCCCAAAAATCAATATCTCCTTTTTCACACACACACACACACACACACACACACACACAGAACATTCACAGGTCCACGCCGAGGCAGTGGTCAAGCCGCCAGAAGTAGAGGTCGCAGCCGTCGGGCAGGAGGCAGTGCTGCTCCCCCGTGAAGAGCACTCCTGCAGCCTTGACGGAGAAAGAGTGCACGGCCTCGAAGCAGCAGTCCTCGCCGTGCACCAGCGTGGCCGTCACGATGCACGCCTTGCTGGGGTCCAGGGCCACGGGCACATCAAAGCCCTCTTCCCCCGCCTCCGCCATGGCCGACGTGTACAGCGTGCGCCCCGTCGCGTCCCTCACCGCCGCCCGCACCTCCCTCAGCGCCACGCCACGGCACTCCACGCGCTGCAGCACCACCGCGGCGTCCACCCTCAGACCCGACACCAACACCCGCTCCTGGGCGGGCGGCGCCTCGCCGGGCAGCAGCAGTGGCAAGACAGGCCTCAGCAGGCCTCGGGAGACGGTGGCCTCCGGCAGGCGGACGCGGCTCATCGGGTAAGAGTCGAGGCATCTCCTTTTGGTAAGCAGCGACGAGCAGGTCTCGGGCAGCGGTGGGGCCCCGTCGGTCTGCGTCCTGTGCATGAGGATGGCCTGAGACTCCTCAGCGCTGTACACGCCACTGGGGACCAGCCACCGCACGATCTCCTCGGTGCTGAGGGTCAGCAATCGCACGTGAGGCAGTACGTGCTTGATCTTTTGGTGCAGTTCTTCGCCGCAGGCCCCCTGTTGCTGCCGCAGCTGCGCCCGGCCCCTGTGTGTGTAGCAGACACCCATTACCACTACTCGGGGGAGGCGGGGGTTGGGGTTATTTGTCACAAGTGCACAAGTACCTGCAACTGTTGGGATTGTTCACGACAAGGTAAATACGACCTCACATATGATGACGGTGTCGGAGCCGCGACACCTACCAGGCCAGCACGGCATTCAGGATGACGGCCTCAGACTGGACGTACAGGTGCTGCTTCAACAGGTGCCGGAGTGCGTCCTCCGTGAGGCAGCACACCTGTTGCGAGGACAACACCTCCTCGGCACAGGTGAGGAGCATCTGCAAAGAAAGCTCCACTCTGGAAACACGTATACTTGTTGCGAACACACACACACACACACACACACACACACACACACACACACACACACACACACACACACACATCGAAATGGCTAACAAAACATTAAATGAAAGAAGAGAGTAAAAACACCACTGATACTGTATGCCGTGGGTCAAGAAAGGGTAGCCTAATTATCTCCAGTTAAACACCTCAGCCTCGCCTCCCACCACAATAGTGCTGACCTGCAGGCACTTGGTGACGAGCAGCGAGTTCCTGAGGAGGTAGGCGGCGTTGTACACCTCCAGCAGCGTCCCCTTCTTCAGGATGTCCTCCAGCCACTGCCAGGGAAGACAATAAACAACATAAAGGAAATCGCGTGTGCCAAGAGTTTGATCGAGTTAAAAGCTTTATAAGAAAATAAAAAAATATTGAACACGGAATATTATGAGCTTCACATGTTTGTGTAAATTTAGGCTACAACTAGATAAATGCAAACACACACACACACACACACACACACACACACAGTACTCCCCTTACCCGCCCACATACCCTACGCCCACCTAACTTTACCTACTCTTCCCAAGCACACACAGTTCCCGCCCCGCCCCCGCCCACCTAACCTCCCTCCTTCTCCGCCAACACACACCTCCCCGTCCCCCTCCACCATCCTCCCCAACACACCTTAAGACACGCAGGGTAGAGTTCCTTCACCCTGTACTTCCCCACGAGGCAGGCCACCTTCAGAGCCAGCCTGCTGCTCTCCATGGGCGGGTCGGTGCGGTGGACGAAGCGCATTAGCCAGTGGAATGCCTCGGAGGGCGCGTCTTCATGCAGCAGGAGATGGTTCTGCCGCAGCGGGGGAAGGGAGTCAATCATCTCCTCCAGCACAGGTGACGCCATGGCCAGGTAGATCTTGTGCACCTGTGTGAGAGTGGAGGAGAGGTGAGGGTGCCCGTGGACAGGTGGGGGGAAAGGTGAGGGCTATGGAGGGGTGGAGGGAAGGTGAGGGTGCCTATGGAGAGGTGGAGGAAAAGTGAGGGATTTGGAGTACCTTCATATGGAGGGTGGAGGGAAAGGGAAAGATCGTTGTGGAGGGGTGGAGAGAAAGGGAAGGCTGTGGAGGTACCAGGTGGAGGAGTGGGTGGTGGTGAGTGTTGTAGATGGTGGTTTCATTTATCTATTTTTCTTATAATTATACAGAGTCGCTGTAGACCTATTGTATACTGAACATGGAGGTAGAATTGGTGGAGTCGACATCAACCCAATTAAGTGAATCCGCCCGACGTGTCATTTTTACGGCCAGGTGTCAGGTGTTGTCAGGTCAGGCTCCCTCTTAATGGGCTCGGCCAGGCTTGCCCACCCCTATATTTTGCCCGTAAGTTTGACAGTTCGTCGGCTTCACCTCAATGAATGGGATTAGCGGGCGGTGTTGACTCCACTAATTCTACCTCCATGATACTGAAGGTTGTTTTGAAAGGTGTTGTTGGTCGATCCTAGGCTATATTTGTGACGTTTTGGTTTTCTTTTGCGTCAATTTGAGTAAGATATCACAGAAGCTATCTTGCAACCATTATGAAGATAGAGAGGAAGAAAAATTATTGTGGAGGGTATGTAGTGTTGTTATCATTATTATTATTATTGCCATTACGTGTTGCTAATATATCATTATTATTATCATTTACCATTCTCTCTCTCTCTCTCTCTCTCTCTCTCTCTCTCTCTCTCTCTCTCTCTCTCTCTCTCTCTCTCTCTCTCTCTCTCTCTATCTATCTCTCTCTCTCACACATTATTATCATTTACCATTCTCTCTCTCTCTCTCTCTCTCTCTCTCTCTCTCTCTCTCTCTCTCTCTCTCTCTCTCTCTCTCTCTCTCTCTCCCCTCACCCTGAAGGAGGCGTCGCAACCCGTCAGAGTGATGGTGAGGTCGGAGTACTTGGCGTCCTTGATCACCGCCACGCCGTCCCCGCCGCGCCGCCGCTCCTGTTGCTGCTCCATAATGCCTTCCTGCTCCTGCTGCTGCTGATGCTGATGATGATGATGGTGTGTTCTCAAGCCTGGAGGTGTATGGTGTAAAAACTAAGTGATTTATCCGTGGACTTAAAGTGTGTCAAATAAGGGTGGACCTCTTGACCACGAGGAAATCCACACATATTTAATTTCCTTTTTAACGTATTAGATTTATATTACTTTCGAACCCAAGTAAAGACGTATTGAGGAGAAGGTGAGAATGAAAGTATAAAGATCTTTGGTATAGGTTGAGCGTCTTCTGCCTATAATTATGGAACGTCGATATACTGACCACGAGGAAATCCACCTATATTTAACTTCCTTTTTAACGTATTAGATTTATATTACTTTCGAACCCATACTAATAATTACGTGTTTTTTGCTCTCTGTCGTAGTAGGCTATACAGTAGTGGTTCAGTTTCCAGTCTCATTGTCAAGTAAATGGGTATCTCTGTCCTAGTAGGCTATACAGTAGTGGTTCAGTTTCCAGTCTCATTGTCAATTAAACGTATGGACGAACCCGCATTGTTATTAAAGAACTTATGGCCATTTTTTTATTACATCAAAGAAAACGGCTCAAAAAGAAAAAGAGGGAAGGAAAAAGTGATTTGAAGAAGTAAGCAGAGAAAGAAAGTTAACTTACGTTGTGGTGATGACGACTATATGTGCTTAGAACCGAAGAATGGAATATATAACCATCTTTTTGCCGCTGTAAGTAATACGTATATAGTTTAGTTAATCACACATGCTAATGCTTATGAAACAGCAGGTTATTTGTGCTTATAAAAGTAACCATACCTACAGACGTCCAACGCTGCTCTTGCTCTTGCTCTTGCTGTACAGGTGCCTCGAGTTTCTTGGTCTTGGTCTTGGCTGGGAGTCGAGAGCAACGTTGCCAGATTGTCGTACTCTGCCTCATATTTATCGACTTCCGACCCAAAAAATGTCTCATGGACCCTAATAAAGAGATTCACTTATAATTATCGTTAAAATAGTTTATTCCTGATGTTTCTTGGCAATAGTTAGGCGTCAGAAACCGGTAAATACGATGCTCTGAGTACGATAATCTGGCACGCTGGTCACGACAACAAACGACCATGAACGCACGCCTGTTACACGGGTTCACAAAATTCTTTCTTCTTTGTTTAGCTAATTTTACACTATATAATCAGCCAAAACAACTCAAAAATATTCACTAATCCACTAGAGGAGAGAATAAAACCAGGGTATCCACAGAAGGGCGGTAAACAGTGCCCCTCCCCCCCAGGGCAGAGGCAGCGCCATGATCCTGAGGGCGAGCAGACGACTTCTAGGCTTGTGAGGACTTATTTTAATGGTTGTGTTGGGCGTTGGTGAGGCAGGGAGGGCGGGTGTGTGTGTTAGCCAGGCCTCTCTTCTTTGGTAGTGGTGGGGGGCCGGGGGGGTGTTCCTACAGGGTCAGGTCAGGGGTTCGCCGGCTCATGACCACAAACATTATATCTTGAGGTTTTATTATTCGTCTTCTCTTGTCTTACGCTACTCCATTATGTCATTCTCTTCCTCTCTATCCTGTTTTCTCATTTATCCTATTGTGTGTTATTTTATTTTGTTTCCCTTGTTTATATAGTCATGTTTTCCCTCTTCTTCTCCTAACCTTCTAATTCTGCCATTTTCCTCCTCTTTATCCTCTTTTCTCATTCATTTTCTTGTTTATTATTTTGTTTTGTTTCCCTTCATTGTATCTCATCATGTTTTCCCTCTTCTCTTCTCCTACCCTTCTCATTTTGCCATTCTCTTCCTCTTTATCCTCTTTTTCTCATTCATCATCTTCTCGTTCATTATTTTTTTTGTTTCCCACTCGGCCTCTTGCAGTCTCCCTATGTTCTTATGTTCTTATGTTCTTGTCATGTTTCCTCACTCATTACTCATCACAAGAAACTCACTATATTGTATTTTGTGTATTTTCAGCATTATTATTATTATTATTATTATTATTATTACTATTACATACACACACACACACACAAGACAAGCCCCTAGAAGCATAAATCACCACTCCACTTCCTACTTTAGAGTCTGAAAATAAAAAGCCCAGTAAAATATCCTCGAGACCATCCACTAACGCTCGTCTTTACTCCCTCAGAGGATGGCGGGTTGTGAGGAGTGGTGGAGGAGGCGGCGGATCATGGTGTCGCCTGCAGCACATGTCATCCGTCCCCCGCCGCCCCATCAACAAGCTGGTCATCGCCAACCGCGGGGAGATAGCCTGCCGGGTGATGCGCACTGCCCGCCGGCTTGGGGTGCGGACGGTGGCTGTCTACTCTGACCCGGACAAGAACTCCATGCATGTGGCGATGGTGAGGTTGCCCTGAGGTGAAGCTTGTCCGAGCAGTCAGTGAGGGACACGGAATGATTGCTGTATTATATGTATTTACCTACCTAGTTGTATTTACCTAGTTTTAATATTACAGGGCCTGGGCTTATGCTGTGTGGTCCCGTCTCCGTATCTATAATTATCCAACTTTTCCTTGAATCTTTGTACACTCTTCGCCGATACTATTTCTTCACTTAATCTGTGTATGTGTGTGTGTGTGTGTGTTGATTAGTGTGTACGAGTGCTGATTTGAAATATCTCTAGTCCTGGTCTTCATCAACGCTGTTTGATTGAAAATAATAGTAGAGTATTATTATTACAAATTATTAAAGTAGGGTGGAAGAGAGTACAGTGATCCAGTGTATGAGAGCATCAACCCATGTATGTGAAAAGCCAGAGCAAGGCATTTTGTATCCCTGTTCCGCCTAGCTACCCCTGTCTAGCTACAAATCATTGGGCCTGGCTTTGAATCCATGCCAGGGGAGTTAGCATGCAGCCAACCTAGCGGGTCATTCTCCTTTTTAGGCTTGGTGATTATTGGGTACTTGAGCTAACCTGGGGAAGGGAGACTGTGGTAGCCTGGATGTTGCCCTTGCCTTGTGTCCTGTGTAATGGCTTCTGTCCCTCTACAAGCTCAAGGGGCCAGTGGGAGAGATGAGTAGCTTTAGAATATGCTCCCAACTGCACCTTTAACCCGGTAGCAGCAGGGATCATGTTTCTTAATGGTTCCTCTAAGTGAGAAAAATGAGAAAAATCATCACTCACACAAACCATTTCATAATATATATCGAAGCATTTGTGATCAGTTTATGTATCATCTAGGTTTAAAGCCACAAATTTTCGCTGTTAGCACGGTAAAGCACAAATTTGGCCCGTCGCTGCTACACGGTAAAGCCACAAAATTGGCCCGTCGCTGCTACAAGGTAAAGCCACAATTTAAATTTGGCCCGTCGCTGCTACACGGTAAAAGCCAAATTGGCCATTCGCTGCTACATGGTAAAGCCACAAATTTGCTGCCCGTCACTGCATCGGTAAAGCCAAAAATTGGTCGCTGCTACACGGTAAAGCCACAAACAGGCCGTCGCTGCTACATGGTAAAACTTTGGCCCGTCGCTGCTACACGGTAAAGCCACAAACTTGGCCCGTCGCTGCTATACGGTAAAGCCACAAATTTGGCCCGTCGCTGCTACATGGTAAAGCCACAAACTTGGCCCGTCGCTGCTACCGGGTTAAATGTCACACAAAACTTGGACCAACCCCCTTACACCCCTTTAACCCTCTTTCTCTCCTTCACAGGCAGACGAAGCATACAACATTGGTCCTGCTGCCTCTCAGGAGTCGTACCTGCGGGGTGACAAGATCCTGGAGGTGGCAACACGCAGCGGGGCCCAGGCGGTGCACCCCGGCTATGGCTTCCTCTCTGAGAATGCTGAGTTTGCTGAAGAGTGTGGCCGGGCAGGGGTGGTGTTTGTGGGGCCCCCAGCCAATGCCATCAGAGACATGGGCATCAAGAGGTGAGGAAGCGGGTATTTATTTATTTATTCATACCTGGGTGGAGTGGAGATGGATGGGTGGTCTCCTTACACCTGTGCCCCTGCCCACCTCGTAGTGAGCAGGTACCAGTGTCAGTCAGGGGTTGTACTATGCCCATGTATGTTATATTTTGACTGGATTTGAGCACCCAATGACCTCAGTGTTGTGTTGATATGATCTGATACTTCCGTCAATTCACTTTTTCATCTCTTCGCTTTGCTGTTCAGTACCTCCAAGGCCATCATGTCCGAGGCATCGGTGCCGGTGGTGGGCGGTTACCACGGCGAGGAGCAGAGTGATGAGAGGCTGGCTGCGGAGGCCCACCAGATAGGCTTCCCAGTGATGATCAAGGCTGTGAGAGGCGGCGGAGGAAAGGTGAGCCAAGGGAGGGAGGGAGGGAGGCTAGGGGGTGGTAGGAAGAAGGTAAGGTGGTGTTTGATTGAGGGATGGGGAGAGAGGACTAAGAAGGAAGGGAAGGAAAGAGGGTGTGCGGGTGGGAGAAAGAGACCAAGACTGTTTGAAGGGGGGCTTCATGGTGCAGTGGTTAGCACACTCGGCTCACAATCGAGAGAGCCCAGGTTCGATTCCCGGGTGAGTTGGAAAAATTTGGGCGGCTTTTCCGATACCCTACGCCCCTGTCCACCCAGCAGTGAATGGGTACCAGGTATTAATCGGGGGTTGTGTCCCGTCTCCTGAGGTCTGTTCCCTTCTATAATTCCTTCCCCTTCTGTCTCTCTCCGGCATATGACCACAGATGTTGCGCCGACTAAACAAAACTTTCCAACTACTGTTTGAAGGGGTTGAGGGAAGGTGAGACATGGACTGCAGATAAAGAAGTTGTGAAGAAATGAGTGAGGCTGGAAAATGGCAGAAATATTGAGACTAAGAGGAGATAAAGATTCACGGTAAAGCCACAAATTTGGCCCGTCGCTGCTACACGGTAAAGCCACAAATTTGGCCCGTCACTGCTACACGGTAAAGCCACAAATTTGGCCCGTCACTGCTACACGGTAAAGGCACAAATTTGGCCCGTCGCTGCTACACGGTAAAGCCACAAATTTGACCCGTCGCTGCTACACGGTGAAGCCACAAATTTGACCCGTCGCTGCTACACGGTAAAGCCACAAATTTGACCCGTCGCTGCTACACGGTAAAGCCACAAATTTGACCCGTCGCTGCTACACGGTAAAGCCACAAATTTGACCCGTCGCTGCTACACGGTAAAGCCACAAATTTGACCCGTCGCTGCTACACGGTAAAGCCACAAATTTGACCCGTCGCTGCTACACGGTAAAGCCACAAATTTGACCCGTCGCTGCTACACGGTAAAGCCACAAATTTGACCTGTCGCTGCTACACGGTAAAGCCACAAATTTGGCCCGTTGCTGCTACCGGGTTAAGAGTATAAAAAAAATTACAATAAGTTCCATATCAGAGAGTTCATTTTCTGTAACATTTCTTAAACCACAGCATCATAAATTGACCTGCTTCCCACCCAGGGCATGAGGATCGCCATGAAGCCCGAGGAGTTCAAGGAGCAGCTGGAGTCGGCGCGGCGTGAGGCCATGAAGTCCTTTGGCGATGAGGTGATGCTCATTGAGAAGTTTGTGGAGCGTCCGCGCCACGTGGAGGTGCAGGTAAGGCTGTGTGATTCATTTCTTTATTATTATTATTTTTCATCAAAGGAGACAACTTATGGGTGAAAAACATAGATGAAAGAGGTCACTAAGAGTAGAAGAGACTCACTGGGTTGCTTTCACAGTCATTTTGTTTGTGTTGATCGTTACCAACTGGGCGATCGGGAAGTGGCGGCTGCGGGGTTAGCCTAGCCCCGCACCTTGCCACACGCTCTCAACACCTCTCGCTTCCTCTGCAGCCGCCACTACCCCATAGGCCAGTTTCATGCGGCAATACCATAGCGTCGATCGCCGCCCTTGGTAACGATCAAAACAAACGAAGTGACTGTGAAAGTGACCCATAGTCCATCCAACCCCATAAGGGAAAATAAGGGCATTGAACAAAAAGAAGAAGAGAAGAAAAAGGAGCAGTCTTAACATATGACACTTAACACAGAACAACAGTTAGGAACGCTATCTCCTTATACTGTTCCGTGTGTGGTGCAGGACAAACTATGTAGAGAAAGCGTTAGTTTGAGAAGCCTATAAGAAAATCCGCCTTTCCAGAGGTGTTTGGTGACCAGAGGACAGAATCATCATGCCTTATGAGACCTGTCGTTCGAAAGTCCTCTGATAACTCCATCCACTATGAACACTTAATCTTTAGGTGACTCTGACGGCACTGAATGAAGTGATGGCCTGGTCAGTACTTCATTCACTGTCATGGGAGCTCCCTAAACACAAGGAGCATTCATAGAGGACAGATTTACCAGAGACTTACCAATGACAGGTCTTGTAAGTGGTATAGTGAGTCTGGCTCCAGCACGTCAGCTACATGTTCCTTATTTTTTTTATAGTGGTGCCAGTCCTTATAATGTCCCATGTGTTGGCAGGTGTTTGGTGACCAGCACAACAACTACGTGTATCTGTTTGAGCGTGACTGTTCCGTGCAGCGCCGACACCAGAAGATCATCGAGGAGGCGCCCGCAGTGAGTGTGTGGCCGGCAGGCTGTGGAGGGCTGTGTGTGGAGTCTTATTATTCATGATTATCTTTTATCTTTCTCTGTTTTCTGTTTCTTGTGGTTGATGTCAAATTCTCCGGACTAAATATAATCTCCTCTGTCAAAGAACATTACAGGAAGTAAGAATCACCTATATATTTGTGCTCAGTAAAGTTAGTCAATCAGTTAATCATTCTTCCCTTTCTTTCCATTCATCCTTCCATCCATCCATCCATCCATCCATTCATTCATTCATTCATTCATTCATTCATTCATTCATTCATTCATTCATCCATCCATCCAGGACAGTTAGGACAGTGGGGCTTAGATATACCTGCCTGTAGTCTAATCACCTCAATCCATGCCTTATCCCATACCAATCTCCCAGCCCGGCCTGACGTGGGATGTGCGGCGTTCGCTGGGTGAGGCAGCGGTGCGGGCAGCCCGGGCGGTGGGCTACGTTGGGGCAGGCACGGTGGAGTTCATCCTCGACCCGTCACACAACTTCTACTTCATGGAGATGAACACGCGGCTGCAGGTTGAGCATCCGGTCTCCGAGATGATCACCAACACGGACCTGGTGGAGTGGCAGCTCAGGGTGAGTGCCTTCAAGTGTTCTTTGTTATGCTTTAATTTAGTCTACCTTCGATACCCTTTGAAATACCTTGCTAAGAAGTGGGTGGGTGTTGTCAAGTGGTGTTTGGTGTGTTTTACTTTAGTCTACCTTTGATACCCTTGATAACAGTGGTATGAAAGGAAAGCATAGAAAAGAGTTGGCAGGAAAGGAAAGGATGGAAAAGGGATGTTAAGAAAGGATGGAGTGGAGGGAAAGGAAAGGATGAAAGGGAGTGTTAGGAAAGAATGGAAAGGATGAAAGGGAGTGTTAGGAAAGAATGGAAAAGGGAGTGTTAGAAAAGAATGGAGTGGAAGGAAAGGAAAGCATGGAAAGGGGTGGAGCGATGTGTACTGAGCTTGTTGTGGAGGGCATGTGTAGCATTGCATGTGGGTGGAGGGGCTGACATTTTCCAGGTGTTGTCTGGTGGCATTGGGTTGCTGTTGAACATATATGGTAAATAAGACTAATTGAATACAGGATAATCAAATAGACTTACTGCATTTCCGTTTTCTTTCACAGGTAGCAGCCGGGGAGCCCCTACCACTCACACAGGACGAAATAAAGCTTTCCGGGCACAGTTTTGAGGCGCGGATATACGCCGAGGACCCCAACGCTGGCTTCCTCCCTGGTGCCGGCCCGCTCACCCACCTCTCCACGCCAGCACCGAGCCAGGACGTGAGGATAGAGACAGGGGTGCGGCAGGGCGATGAGGTGTCTGTCCACTATGACCCCATGATTGCCAAGCTAGTGGTGTGGGGTCATGATCGCAACACTGCACTCAACAAGCTCACCACCTGTCTCTCCCAGTACAATGTGAGTCCCTAAGTGGGTGGGTGCTCTGAATTTCTGTGATACCTCTCTCATGTTAAATAGAGGATGTAAGGACAAGAAAAGAGAGGAAGACAGTCATTGTAGGGGAGTGTTGGTGGGTAATAGATATAAAACTCATTTCCAGAACCTTGATCCATAAAAAGGAAGGAGAAAACAGTCATTGGAGGGGAGTGTTGCCAGACATCAGACCCTTCCTTCCATTACACTCATTTCCAGAACCTTGATCCGTAAAAAGGAAGGAGAAAACAGTCATTGAAGGGGAGTGTTGCCAGATATCAGACCCTTCCTTCCATAACACTCATTTCCAGAACCTTGATCCATAAAAAGGAAGGAGAAAACAGTCATTGGAGGGGAGTGTTGCCAGATATCAGACCCTTCCTTCCACAACACTCATTTCCAGAACCTTGATCCATAAAAAGGAAGGAGAAAACAGTCATTGGAGGGGAGTGTTGCCAGATATCAGACCCTTCCATAACACTCATTTCCAGAACCTTGATCCATAAAAAGAAAGGAAGAAACAGTCATTGGAGGGGAGTGTTGCCAGATATCAGACCCTTCCATAACACTCATTTCCAGAACCTTGATCCATAAAAAGAAAGGAGAAAACAGTCATTGGAGGGGAGTGTTGCCAGATATCAGACCCTTCCTTCCATAACACTCATTTCCAGAACCTTGATCCGTAAAACAAACAAACAAGGTAGCATTTATTATTTTTTTTACAGCAGAGGAGACAGTGCATTGGCGTAAAAAAAACAATAATAAAAAAAAAAAAAAGCCCGCTACATACTGCTCCTAAAATTGGAAGTGATGTCAATTAACAAACCTTTTCACACAGATCGTTGGCCTCAGCACCAATGTGGACTTCCTGATAAGCCTCGCCACCCACCCGAGCTTCCAGGCTGGCGACGTGAGCACAGACTTCATCCCCGAGCACTACCAGGCGCTCTTCCCAGCCAGGACGCCCACCAAGCAACTGCTGTGTCAGGTGGGTGCTGCTGTTGGGCTATTTGCGATCTGTTCCTCTTAACCCCTTGACTGTGGATTTCCTACAATAAGACATCAAGCTACACAAATGGAACAAAAAGTGGCTGCTACAATTCAGTGAAGAAAAATGTAAAGTCCTGCACCATGGGAGGGGATATCCAGCACACCGATACCACATGGGAAACACTCCACTATCCACCACAGAGGCAGAAAAAGACCTGGGACTATGTATATGTTACCAGGCTACCAGTGAAAGCCAAATCTGTGCCAATGCAGCGGGTGGGTTTAATTTGGGGTTGAAGAAGAATAGAAAAGGAAGAACATTATGATTACACTGCAAACTCACTGCTTCCACCTTATATACTGGGTGTGCGTTCTTTCTGTGTTGTCTGCTGTCTGTCCCTGTTGTTCTGTGTTGGTGGTGTTGGGAAGGAAGGAAAGGAGAAAGGATAATGAGGAAGGGAAGGATATGGACTCAGATTTTTACAGTTTAGTGATCTGTGGAATTTTAGTGATGAGTTTTCAGCTTATATATCATGTGAACTGTTGTGATGTAACTTGTTTATATTACAAAACTGTGTGTATAAGACTGCTGTAAGTTTTATAGGAGCAGTGCAGGGCAGGCTTTTATGTTATCTTTTTGCCGTTGCCCTTGAGCTGTTTCTTCTACTATCAGAAAGAAAAAACGCATGGATGTATGTGTTGATGTATGTGTGTTTATATAATTTACTATGGCCTGATTGTGTGGTGTTTGCATATGTGTGTGTGTGTGTGTGTGTGTGTGTGTGTGTGTGTGTGTGTGTGTGTGTGTGTGTGTGTGTATTTATTTACCTAGTTGCCTATTTATGACATCCGGGAAAAGAGCTACACTCGCGCTGTCCCGTCTCCATATCCTCTCTTATCCAACTTTTCCTTAAAATCATGAATGTTTCTTGCACAAACCACCACCTTCTCCAGTCTATTCCACAGTTCAATGCTTCTGTTTGGGAAGTGTGTGTGTGTGTGTGTGTGTGTGTGTGTGTGTGTGTGTGTGTGTGTGTGTGTGTGTGTGTGTGTGTGTGTGTGTGCTAACTTTCACATGCTACCCCCACAGGCAGCCTTGGCCCAGGTGTTGGAGGAGGAGCTGGAGGGAATCCGCAAGGTGGCTGCCTCACAAGACCCCACCTCACCCTTCCGCCCCTCCCCCACACCCAGGATCAACCACACACTCGTCCGCACTCTGCCACTCACCTGCGAGGGCAAAGGTGAGCATCAACACCAACACAGGGGCTTCGTGGTGCAGTGGTTAGCACACTCAGCTCACAACCGAGAGAGCCCGGGTTCGATTCCCGGGCGGAGTGGAAAAATTTGGGCGGCTTTTCTGATACCCTATACCCCTGTCCACCCAGCAGTGAATGGGTACCAGGTATTAATGGGGGGTTGTGTCCTGTCTCCTGGGGTCTGTTCCCTTCTCCTATAATTCCTTCCCCTTCTGTCCCTCTCCGGCATATGATCACAGATGTTGCGCCGACTAAACGAAACTTTCCAACTGTCTTGTGTCTTGCAGTGGAGGAGGTCAGGGTGGAGTACTTGGGCGAGGGCAAGTACTGCATGACCGTGGGCGGCGAGAGCTTTGAGGTGAGCGGCTCCCTGGTGCTGGACAACAACACACGCCTCCTCTCTGTCTCTGTGGACGGCTCCATCGCCAGGTCGTGTGTGGTGCTGGACGGCCGGGACACATATCTCTTCACACAGGTGGGCGGGGATGTGCAGTGTTGTGTGTTCAGTGTCTTTATTTCACTTTTATTCTTTTCTCCTACTCCTCCTGTTTTCCTTTCTCACTGTTTCTCTCTTGTGTCCTTTCTCTTTTTCTTTTATCTTTCTTTATTTCCCATTTGATCTTTTTTCTCTTATTTCCTCCTTTCTTTACTTTCTCTCATTTTCCTCATGGTTGTGTTCTGAAGTAGCTCTTTGTTCTTGCTTCTTATTAATGTGAAGGAGACAGACCAAGAGCAAGATGAAAGATATAAGTTTGAGATATCTTTGACATGCTTCTCCCAGTAAGAGATACAGAGGAGGATACCAAAGAAACATTGATCAAATTAGTATAAAAGATTTTGACAGAGTAACTTTTTCTGTTGTTATTGGCATATTGATATTAACCACCACCTTCATGAATCGAGTAGCAGGCTTTTTTTTTTATTATTGTTTTCTTTTTTGTGTGCCCTTGAGCTGCCTCCTTTGCTGTAAAAAAATAAATAAATAAAAAAAAAATTATGCTTTGCTATAAATCTCTTTTTGTTTCTCCCTTCCAGAGTGGCGGCTGGAAGGTCAGTGTGCCGGCCCCAAAGTTTGAGTCCGAGCTTGGCAAGGTGATCGGCGCAAGTGGCGGTGCCGTGGCCCCCATGCCTGGCGTTGTGGAGAAGGTGTTTGTGTCGCCCGGCCAGACGGTGGCTGCTGGTGACCCCCTGGTGGTGATGATCGCCATGAAGATGGAGGTGAGTGCTGGCCTTGCCCTATAGCTGCTCTGTCATAGTAACCTTAACCCGGTAGCAGCGGGGATCATGTTTCTTAATGGTCCCTCTAAGCGAGAAAGAGGAGAAAAAATCACCCCTCACACAAACCATTTCATAATATATATCAAAGCATTTGTGATCAGATTATGTATCATCTTTTTTTGGGGGCTTATATCATGGCACAAATTTGGCCCGTCGCTGCTACACGGTAAAGCCACAAATTTGGCCCGTTGCTGCTACACGGTAAAGCCACAAATTTGGCCCGTCGCTGCTACACGGTAAAGCCACAAATTTGGCCCGTCGCTGCTACACGGTAAAGCCACAAATTTGGCCCATTGCTGCTACACGGTAAAGCCACAAATTTGGCCCGTCGCTGCTACACGGTAAAGCCACAAATTTGGCCCGTCACTGCTACACGGTAAAGCCACAAATTTGGCCCATCGCTGCTACACGGTAAAGCCACAAATTTGGCCCATCGCTGCTACACGGTAAAGCCACAAATTTGGCCCGTTGCTGCTACACGGTAAAGCCACAAATTTGGCCCGTTGCTACTACGGTAAAGCCACAAATTTGGGCCGTTGCTGCTACACGGTAAAGCCACAAATTTGGCCCATTGCTGCTACACGGTAAAGCCACAAATTTGGCCCGTCGCTGCTACACGGTAAAGCCACAAATTTGGCCCGTTGCTGCTACACGGTAAAGCCACAAATTTGGCCCATCGCTGCTACCGGGTTAACTTCTTGCTTTGAACTTTAGCTTATGACTACTTATTTATTAATTGTCTTATATCTCTAATCCTTCTTTCCTTACTTCTCACTCCTTCCCAATCTCTTCAATATCACTTACTAATACCAGTGGAGCATTTTTTCTCTTCACATAACTTACTCTTTTAAATATATACCTTAACACTGCTTGGTCTTTTCTTTCTAGTGCAAGAATAATGTTAATTCAATCCAGTTCTCATTGATATTGATTGCTCTTTTCATACACTGAAGGTCTGTGAGCATCCAACAATCAGCTCTTCTCTTATGAGCATCCAACAATCAACTCTTCTCTTATGAGCATCCAACCATCAGCTCTTCTCTTTTGAGCATCCAACAATCAGCTCTTCTCTTTTGAGCATCCAACAATCAGCTCTTCTCTTATGAGCATCCAACAATCAGCTCTTCTCTTATGGGCATCCAACAATCAGCTCTTCTCTTTTGAGCATCCAACAATCAGCTCTTCTCTTATGAGCATCCAACAATCAGCTCTTCTCTTATGAGCATCCAACAATCAGCTCTTCTCTTATGAGCATCCAACCATCAGCTCTTCTCTCCTCTCCTTGCAGTATGTGATCAAGGCAAGCAGTGCTGGTGTGGTGGAGAAGGTCCTTTTCACGCCGGGGCAGAGTGTGGCCAAGAACGCCTCGCTGGTCAAACTGAAGGAGGTGGAGGAGTAAGGGAGGAGGCACAGAGCAGGCCAGAAGGATGTGTTGCCTGCCTGCGTGAAGGGAAGGAAGGAACACTAGCTAACAGTTACTAGGGGCTGCTTTCACAGTCACTGCTTGTTTTGATCGTTACCAATGGCGGCGATCGACGCTATTGTTTTTCACTGGCCTATGGGGTAGTGGCGGCTGCAGAGGAAGCAAGAGGTGTTGAGAGTGTGTGGCAAGGTGCAGGGCTAGGCTATGTTAAAAATTATGTTAAAAATTCTTCTCAAGGCTCTGATATATTTGCCGGTAGAGTGAATGGAAGTCTCAAGAAAAGTGACCATAGAAATATTATTCAAAAAGGTAGATTTCTGCATGAGTATATACAGTACAGCTAATTGTGAAGTATGTGATTGAGCAGCTAAGGGAAGAGTCTTATGGCTGCATTAAGGGAGAAAAGGAACAATAAGTAACAGTTGCTAGATGTTCCTATAAGTTGTTAATATATGGTGGAAGCATGATGTAATTTTGAAGTTTAGTCGCCCCTCAAATAGTACGGTTTCCTATAGTTGGGTTTCAGTTTTATACGGATTGTCAAGGAAGATTTAAGGATATTCAAATTTCCTGCTTGTCGGGAAATTTAAAAACCCTAAAAAAATCTATAAAAATCCACATAAAACCAAAACCGAGGTACTGGAAACCGTACTATTTGAGGGATGACCATATTTTATCAAGCAGCTAAGGATGTGTTGGGTTGTGAGGCGTTGCTAGGTACAATCAGTAGATGTTGCTGATAACTGGGTGGGGTTGAGGGAAAGACTAACTGTGATTTGTGAAGTAGTATTAATTTAGGGGTGTAATTAATTGAAACCTTAAATAGGAGAAACATAGGATATTTCTCTTACTCTAGGTGCTAAACTGCCACTCACGGTAGGTAGAAGGGCTGCCAGGTATAGGTCAGTGGGCTTTTTGTGGACCCCTTGCGTTCATATGTTCAATGTAAAAGAAGGGTTGAATAGGAGAAACATGGGATATCTCTCTCACTCTAATAATGTAAAAGAAAGGTTGAGAGATAAAAAAAATCTATGGTGTAATGAGCTATGATGAATTAATGGGATGGGAGAAAAAGTAACCTGAAATATTTGATTGTATTCCCTTATTTAGTGTGTAGGGGACATGACCTGAGTGTGGCGTAAGAGCAGCAAGGGTGTGAGGCATGAGTGGAAGGAGGAAAGGAAGGAATTCATGATAAACATATAATTAGGACCAATACAAAGGGAGGGACCATAGGGAAATCAGTACACTCAGGTTGGTATTCTTAAACGGCCCTGCCTCTCACATCAACAAAATCCAAAGGCCAAAACGGAGATCAGTCGGGTTCCAATGAGTGTTTTTGTAGGTTCATGGTACAGAAGAAGGGTCAAACTACCACCAGGGTTATTAAACTACCCCTGGAAAGGCCCACAACTCCTATGAAAGCCTTGCCAAATATGTGTGCTTGGGCGAGAAAGTGTTTAACAATCCGGCCATCAGCCCCGCACTATGTCCGCGCTGTAGTGGTTAGCGCCTAACCTAGAATTCGTGGGCCCAGGATTGACCCCAGCCAGCTTCAATGTTGTTATGGGTGTAGGATTCTAAGCTCTTGTTCTCATCTTTCACACATAGATATTTCCATGATATGTACAGTATATTTATATTTAGGTGGCTCTGAGGTGTATATCAAGTACAAAATAAAAAAAAATGCCACATACCAACACATGAGTACCCACTGGTGTTATAACGCGGTGTTCCCTAGGTTAGGTTAGATTAGGTTAGGTTAAGGGCCCTCTAAGTAAAATAATGAGAAAGAATCATCACTCACGCAAACCATTTCATAATATATATCAACGCATGTGTGATCAGTTTATGCATCATCTATTTTCGAAGGTTTTATCATGGCAGAAATTTGGCCCGTCGCTGGTACACGGTAAAGCCGCAAATTTGGCCCGTCGCTGCTACCGGGTTAAAAAGGTCCCTTTCACACGCCGCGGACGAAATTCAACGCGGGCCCCCCTTGGGTCGTCTGTGGGCCCGCATAGCAGCAAAGGGTACAGTGTTCAATGTGAGTTTTCACACGCCGCGAAAGAAAACTCCTTCAGTATCCTGGTTGATTTCAATGTGATTTTTCGTGCGTTCATTTTCCTGTTTCACTTTTTATTTTTAACTTTATTTATAGGAAGAATTTTGATGCTCTTCTCCCTCGTGTTTACTTCCTCCTCTTCCCTCTCCCTTTTCACTCTGCCATCTATCTTAATTTTAGGTCTTTCATTTTATTAATTTTATTCCTTTATCTCCCTTCCTCCTCCAGCTCTATTTTTGTCTCTCCCTTCCTCCAGATGACCTTCTTTCCCTGGCTTTCATTACATTTCCTGTCTTTCCCGCCCCCTTCCACCTTCGTGCGGGCGGCGGCCAGTTTTCACCCGCGCCGTCTGAAAGGATACGCGGGCAAGTGTGAAAGGGGCCTCAATTGAGTTGTGATATAATAATTAAAATAGAGGATAGAAGTCACACCTGAGTCTTTATTATTAGGGAACGATAGGCAGAAAAGAGTTGCAATAATGGAGAAAGATATAAAAGCTGAAAATGGAGGAAAAGGAAAAAGAGTCTGAAAATAGAGGAAAAGGAGACACTGATGGGAAGGAGAAAACAAGTAAAGAAGAAAATGGGAAGGAAGGAAGGAAGAAGGGAATAGACATATACATATATACTCGTGTGTGTGTGTGTGTGTGTGTGTGTGTGTGCATCCATTTTATACGCTGACGTAACCTGACCTACAAACAACCTACGTATCTCTCCTATTATTATTATTATTCAACCTCGAACTGTGATGATAGGGATGGCGGGGCGGAGAGGGACAACGAGGATAAGGTTATTTTATTTTACAGTTATTTCATTTTCTAGTTAACTGGTGTGCATTTAGGGAGGTGACAAGGGAAGAGGGAAAGATGATGGGAAAGGCAAGGCGGGAAATAGGAGCAGAAGAGGGTGGGAAAGAGGAAAAGAAGAGAGCAATGATGATGGTAGGGACGGGATGGAGAGGAAGGAAGAGGATAAGGGGGCTAGGCAAGGGCAGAAGAAGGCGAGAGGGAAGGAGGATGGAAGAAGGAAGGGCAGAGATGATGGGGGGGGGGGGGGAGGCGGAGAATAGGGACGAAGATAAGGGGTGGGCAAGGGAGAAGAGAATGGGAGGGAGGAAGGGAAAGTAGAGAGAGGGAGAGGATGATGGTAGGATGGGCGGAACGGAAAAGAGGAACGAAAAAGATAAGGGGTGGGCAAGGGAGAAGAGAATGGGAGGGAGGGAAAGTAGAGAAAGGGAGAGGATGATGATAGGATGGGAGAGGTGGAGAAGAGGAACGAAGATAAGGGCTGGACAAGACTGGGCGGGTAATGATGGCAGAAGAGGGAGGGAAGGAGACTCGATCAATAACATGCCCTTTAAACAACAACTACATCACAACCATTAACGAATCTACACCATACATCTGCACACTCCTATACTAGACTGTCTCTCCCTCTCCCCAACCTGTACCTTCTCCACTAACCCACTTCCTCTTCTTACTATACCCTTGATTAAAAAGAAGAGGGCGGTGATTGTGGGTGGAGTGAAAAGGGGGAAGAAAATGAAGGCGATATGGGCTGATGCAAGCAAGGGCAGACACAGAGAAAGAGCGCGAGAGAGGTGACTCGGCGTATGGTAAGAAGCTCCCATATATAGACAGGAGTGGCGAGGTAACGGTCTGGTTAACACTACTAGAGGGACGTACCTGAGTGCTATACGCGGCCAGCGGTCTCATTCTGTAGTCAGCGCACGGACGGACAGAATTAAGATGAGGCTGATAACCTACTCGTGTTTGAATGAAAAAGATACACTCGTAGCAACAAACGTTCGGGGCTCTTGTTACGAACGTTTTTCAAGGTCAGAGAGGAGTTACGTTGGGCTGGCATGAGTGTTTTTTTTTTCCCTTCACGCCGCGGAAGTCTTGGAAATCTACCGCCAGGCTCAGGATATCACCCTTGGACACCCCGACAACTTCTGCGAGAGCCTTTTTGGTGTCGGGGAATCTTCTTGTTGTTTTTCTTTTCTTCGGTTCATTCTCTTTTGGTTTTGTTCTGGTTTTGTTCTTGTTCTGGTTTTCGTGTTTTGTTTTTTGTTTTTTCTTGTTCTTTGTCTTTTTTTTGTCCTTCATCCTCTTCTTCCGACTGGTACAACACCATCATCATCATCATCATCATCAATAACAACAACAACAACAACTACTACTACTACTACTACTACTACTACTACTATCATATTACTGGTTTTACATATCATGATAATAATTTATGTTTGTAAGTATGAAGCCTAGATCATTATGTAACTCTGTGTGTGTGTGTGTGTGTGTGTGTGAGAGAGAGAGAGAGAGAGAGAGAGAGAGAGAGAGAGAGAGAGAGAGAGAGAGAGAGAGAGAGAGAGAGAGAGAGAGAGAGAGAGAGAGAGAGAGAGAGAGAGAGAGAGAGAGAGAGAGAGAGAGAGAGAGAGAGAGAGAGAGAGAGAGAGATGGGCCACGGCTTTATTTATCTTTTTTTTAATTTATTATTTACATTTATTTTTATTTTTATTTGTACATGAGCCAAACTAATCTTACACGCTCCCGTTTGTCTCATGTCCGTTCCCTCGTCGTTCATGAACACTCATCCCTTCTTCCCCTCCTTCAGTTTGGCTCGTTCCATCCTTTCTCCTTCATTCTCATAGACCCATACGTTCATCCCTTTCTCTTCCCCCTATTCAGTTTTTCCATCCTTTTTTATACTCCTTCATTCTTTAAATACTCGCGTTCATCCCTTTTTCTTCCCCCTATTCTGTTTTTCCATCCTTTTTTATACTCCTTCATTCTTTAAATACTCGCGTTCATCCCTTTTTCTTCTCCCCTATTCAGTTTTTCCATCCTTTTTTACACTCCTTCCTTCTTTAAATACTCGCGTTCATCCCTTTCTCTTCCCCCTGTTCAATTTTTCCATCCTTTTTTAATACTCCTTCATTCTTTAAATACTCGCGTTCATCCCTTTCTCTTCCCCCTATTCAGTTTTTCCATCCTTTTTTATACTCCTTCATTCTTTAAATACTCGCGTTCATCCCTATTCCTTTACTAATACGCTTGTTCTGCTCATAAACGTTCCTCCTCGCCCCTCCCTGCCACGCCCATCTCTTCCCCCCTGACCATAAACGTTGATCCAAATTAGGAAGGCGGCGGGCAGGGTCGTGGGGGGCGGGGCCATACATTAAGCTAACGAGTGATTTGCGTCCAGAAGCGGGCAGGTGATGGCGCTCGTGTAGAAGGAAGAGAAGCAATTATATTTATCAGAGAGGGAAAATAAGCAGATAAAAATACTCGCCGGAAAGAGTATATCGTAAAAAGGCGCATCCCCTGAAAATTGTACTATATATCAAAATAAAGGTGAGGAAGATAGGTGTAATTATATATATTTTTATAGAAAGGGAAAATGGGGAGATAACAACACACCAGGAAAATGGATCGTGAGAAGGTGCGTCCCTAAAATAAGTTAATCGGTACTGTATGTAAAAGTGAAGGTGAGGAAGATAGGTGTAATTATATATATTTTTGAAGAAAGGGAAAATGGGGAGATAACACACCAGGAAAAGGGATCGTGAGAAGGTGCGTCCCTAAAAAAAAGTTAATCGGTACTGTATGTAAAAATGAAGGTGGACAAGTTAGGTGCAGTTATATATATTTTTGTAGAAGGGGAAAATGAGTAGACAGCAATGGGCTACACACCAGGAAAAGGGACCGTGAGAAGGTGCGTCCCTAAAAAAAGTTAATCGGTACTGTATGTAAAAATGAAGGTGGACAAGTTAGGTGCAGTTATATATATTTTTGTTGAAAGGGAAAATGAGGAGACAGCAATAGGCTACACACCAGGAAAAGGGACCGTGAAAAGGCGCCTCCCTAAAAAGTCAATCAATTATGCCTATCAAAACGGAGGTGAGCAAAAAGCAGAGATACAGTTATATATATTAGAAAGGGAAAGTGGACAGATTAAAGTACACACCAGGAGAGAAAGCCAAACACGAAACACGGAAATTCGCAATACGTATAGAGAAAGAAAGTCGAGGAAACCATATAGGAAATCTTAGTATCAGGTTTGAATAGAAAAAAAAACCCATTACCATTACTGAGAATATAGTTTGGTTTATACGCTAATAAAAACTTAGTTGGACTATGGTACGCCCTTAGAGAAGATATCAGCACATTCCCCCATTTTCTCCCCTTATATCAGCCCCAGCACGCGGCCTTGGCTGTGTTGTTCGTCTCGTTGCTGTGTCGGCGGCGTGGGGGCGGCGGGGCGGCGGACTCAGGCTAGGCGACTCAGGGCGGGGGATGCTGAGTGGGCGTTGACAGGCCGCCTCTTGATTGGCACTTTGTTGAGGCGGGAGAAAAAGTGGTCGAGTATGCGTTCATTAGTTCAAGGGGCGTGGACTTCTCGATATGTTACCTGATAGTGGAGTGAGTGTAGGTACAGGTTAGGTTAGGTTAGGTTAGGTTAGGTTAGTGAAATAAAAAGAAGGAAAAGTAGTCGAGGTATGCATTCATTAATTTAAGGGGCGTGGACTTCTTGATATGTTACCTGATAGTGGAGTGAGTGTAGGTACAGGTTAGGTTAGATTAGGTTAGGTTAGGTTAGGTTAGTGAAATAAAAAGAAGGAAAAGTAGTCGAGGTATGCATTCATTAATTTAAGGGGCGTGGACTTCTTGATATGTTACCTGATAGTGGAGTTAGGTTAGGTTCGGTTCGGTTAGATTAAGTTAGGTTAGGTTAGGTTAGGTTAGTGAAATAAAAAGAAGGAAAAGTAGTCGAGGTATGCATTCATTAGTTCAAGGGGCGTGGACTTCTTGATATGTTACCTGATAGTGGAGTTAGGTTAGGTTCGGTTCGGTTAGATTAAGTTAGGTTAGGTTAGGTTAGTGAAATAAAAAGAAGGAAAAGTAGTCGAGGTATGCATTCATTAGTTCAAGGGGCGTGGACTTCTTGATATGTTACCTGATAGTGGAGTTTGGTTAGGTTCGGTTCGGTTAGTCAAATAAAACGAAGGAAAAGTTGTCGAGGTATGCATTCATTAGTTCAGGACAACACACAAAGGAAAAGAAGTCCAGCATCACATCACCTTTTAATGTGACATAGTATAAGCTTAAACATTACATATGATTTGTGTTTATGATTATTTAGTTGGGCAGGCCACTGTAAGATTGAGGCGAAGGGAAGGTTTAAAACATCATTTGCAACATCACACATGAACTTGACCATAAAACAGTGAAGTGTGTGTGTGGGGGGGAAGGGAGGAGTTAGGTGTGTGAGTGTGTGTGTGGGGGGGTTAGGTGTGTGTGTGGAGGGGGGTTGGGGTTAGGTAGGTGTGTGTGTGTGGGGGGGGGAAGGTTAGTAAGGTGTGTGTAGGTGTGTGTGTGTGGGGGAGTGAGGTAGGTGTGTGTGTCGGGGGGAGTGAGGTAGGTGTGTGTGTGTGTGTGGGGGGGGGGAGGTAAGTGGGAGAGGGGTTGTTCTCGGGGAGTCATAACATGGTTGTGTTATGGCGCCTATACAGTACAGTGACGCATGCATGTGTCGAAGTCTGAGGGGACAGTGCCTTCAGCGATGTGTGTGTGTGTGTGTGTGTGTGTGTGGAGTGGCGTGCAATGGGTCGTGACTGGCGCGGGCTGGGTTGGGGACGCCGCCGCTCACCCGTGACGCAACTCAGCCTGGAAACATTTAGGTCCATATTTTTAAGCATTTCTGCGCCCAAGAACACGTAATTTACTAGTCTTTCGTGGGAGTTTAGGGCATTTCCAGGGGTACTTTTATGACCCCGGTGGTAGTCTGAGCCTTCTTCTGTACCGTGAACCTAAAAGATCACTCATTAGAACTCGATTAACCTTCTTTTTGGACTTTGGAAATAGTTGGCGTGAGGGGCGGGAGCACCTGACAATACCAACCCTAGCCCGAACGTTTGCTGCCAGAGTCCGTGCCGAGGAGCCTGCGCCTGTGTTGACGGTCACTGGCACGGGGCACGGGAGGCTTGGCAAGGCTTCATCATCGCCATCATTATCATAAGCAGTCATTATTGTTATTCCACGGGTTATTCAAACGTTTTTCACGCGTCTGCTTCCTTCTTTGTATGTCCTGCCCACCGTCATATTCAGTGTGTTCTCCCTCTCTCTTTTCATTTCCACTTCCTTCCTTTCCTCCTCTCCCCTCAACTCTCTTTCCCGTCCCTTCACCCTCCCACTCTCTCGTTTCCGCCTCACCTTCACATTTCCTCTCATCCGTCTCTCTCGCAGTGCACCGTTATCACCCTTAACAGCCTCATGGATGTTAGTGTGCTTCATCCCGCCCCGGCAAAGGTTTAATTTTCATCCCTCCACCTGCATGGGTCTGTCGAGCAAGTCTACGGGGAGGCAATAGAAGCCTTCAAGGGCAAGGCGTGCTCGTGACTGTTGCAGCTCCTAAGGTTGATAAAGGCTGGGCGCGGCGAGGGTCACGGGCGTCCTCCTGCCCCGGGGCGGCGGCGGCGGGTCGCTGCCTTCGCCGTGGCATCGGGGGCGGGAGAGGCCTCGTCCCGCCCCTCCACAGCCGGCCGCGTAGGGGGTCAGGCAAGTCAAGTCGTGGCATTTTCATTCAAATAAACTTCGTCCGTCGACATTCCTGTTGGTGGCAATCTTCTTCCCCGCGGAATGCCTCTCGGGCGGCGGGCAGCGCCGAGGGCACCGCACGACACGCTCCCGGGCACGGCGGCGCTCACGATAAGGCACGGTGCCTCCCTGGTGCCACGGCTGGGTTGTCGGGTGCCGCAAAGGCCTCGGCGAGTCTCGGGGTTGGAGCCAGGCAGATCTGTACAGAGATACCGTAACTGATTCCCAGGGCAGCTCAGGGGCACCGAGCGGCTGCCTGGGGGCGGTAGTGGCCGTACGCCCGGCAGCGGTGGTGCCCGCGAGGGTGAGAGTTGAGAGTAGACCACACGCGGCTGCGGTCAGTCAGTGTTGTCATGCCGGGCTCGTGGTGAGGGTCATGGCTCGCTCACACTTCCTCAGGACTACCTCGGGCTCGGGGCTGCAACTCGTGGTGCTACTGTGCTGTGTGTGTGCCTGCGTCGGACAGTATTACCGCTACCCGCTCAATGAGATCACGCTGGAGCAGGTGGGCGTGGAGCCGCTCGCGCCCGAGACGAGGAGTTCGCGGTGCTACAACGAGTTGGGGCAGGCACAGGTGGGTGAGGCTGATTCATGTTTCACCGGGGCAGGCGAGGCTGAGGGGTGCCAGCTGGGCAGTGCCGGGGCGCGCCCAGCCAGGCACGGCACTGCTTGGGGCGTGAGGGGACCATAACGCCTCCAACACCCTGCCTTAGCGATAACCCACTCAGGGAACAGTCACGGGAAGGAAACAAAGTGGGACAAGATCTTGGGAGTATATTTCGGTTTCTTGTGAAGTATTACAAAGGAAAAGAAAAAGAAGGATGTGGCCTTAGCGGCTCGAGGAGAGTGAGAGTGAGGGAGAGGGAGGCGCATAGGAGGGAGGGGAGGGGAGGGGAGGGAAGGAGATACCAGGAGGGGTTGCCCTTACCCACGCCAGGGAGGGGGTGGTGGGGGGTAAGGAAGGGGGTGTGTCTTGATAAGCGGGGAGCCCTCAAATAAATCCCTGGGCTGGAGTTTGCTTCTTTTCACGTCTCGCTCGAGTATGACGAAGACGAGGGCGGGGAGGGTGGGAGAGAGGCGTCACGGGTGGGTGGGTGGGAGCCGAGCAACAAGGTGGAGGCGTAAGAGGAGGAGGAGGAGGAGGTGGAGGAGGTGCTTGTAGCGTCTGGGCGGCATCCGTGAGTGCGTTTTGAGTGTGGGTGTGAGGGTGTGGCGTGGGCGTGGGTGTGGCTGTGGATAAGGGTGAGACTATGGGCGCAAAATATGGATGACTAGGCTTATGGGGCGTGGATGACGGATGACACACACACACACACACACACACACACACACACACACACATACACACACTGGATGAAAGTGCGTATTGGAGGGGGTGGAAGGGGTGGGGAATGTATGGGAGGGGTGGAGGAATGGGAGTGGAGTGGGTGGAGGGAAGGATGGAGGTGGAATGAAAGGAGTGATGGAGGAGGAGAGAGAAATGGAGGAACAGCAGGATGGGTGGATAGATGGAAAGGATAGAAGGATAGAGGGAGGGATAGGAAGAAGGATTAATGTGGAGAAAAGAGAAATAATGTTAGAGAGAGAGAGAGAGAGAGAGAGAGAGAGAGAGAGAGAGAGAGAGAGAGAGAGAGAGAGAGAGAGAGAGAGAGGATGTTGCGTATAATTACAAGTACGCATATATGTATCTATTTGTAAGTGTGTACGTTTGTTTATTGATATATCCTTAATTACTAACTCATTATGCGTGACTTAAATAAATTACATCTATATCTTTTGACAGAGAGAGAGAGAGAGAGAGAGAGAGAGAGAGAGAGAGAGAGAGAGAGAGAGAGAGAGAGAGAGAGAGAGAGAGGTCTGGGAGTCAACCAAATCAATCCCTTACAATGGTTGCCCTATTACCCGACCGTGAGAGAGAGAGAGAGAGAGAGAGAGAGAGAGAGAGAGAGAGAGAGAGAGAGAGAGAGAGAGAGAGAATGTAACAAGGACAATTGCATCTCATTTCTACAGAATCAAAACCTTGAACAAGAAGATTTAAAGATGACTTCTGATCCTCTTCATCCATCCACCCAGAGAGAGAGAGAGAGAGAGAGAGAGAGAGAGAGAGAGAGAGAGAGAGAGAGAGTAATTTAGTGAACAATGTGAGTACTGCCTCGGGGGTGTGAGAGTGAAAGGGTTTTGTATTGGTGATGGTGATGGTGATGGTGGTGGTGGTGGTGATGATGGGGAAGCGTGCAGGGTGGGATATTTGGGTGGTATTGGGGGGGTGATAAGTGGAGGAGGAGGAGGTGGAAGAGGAGGAGGAGGAGGAGTATAGGTGATGATGATGATGATGATGATGATGATGATGGTAGCTGTGGAAGAGGAAGAGGGGGAAAGGAGGACTGATGGTGATGGTAGAAGAGAAGAGAAGGAGGAGGAGGAGGAGGAGGAAGAGTTTTGAAAGTTTCTGGGCAATGGGAAAAGAGGAAGAGGAAGGAAGGGGAGGTGATGGAAGAGAAGAAGAAGAAGAAGAAGAAGAAGATTGAGAAAGAGAAGAACGAACAAAAGAACGAGAAGGTGGAAGAGGACAAAAAGGAGGAGGAGGAGGAGGTGGAAGTAGTGGAGGAGGTGGAGGCGGCGGTGGAGGCGGTGGTGATGGCGGCGCCGTGTCAGACTTCCGGTGCGTGTGTCCGCGTAGTCTTCATTAATCTGGGGACACAACTGCCTCTCGAGTACGCCCCTCCGCCCCAGGGACACGGGGGGTGGAGCGTCGGGGCGTGGAGGGGCGGGGCCGGGATGTGGAGTTGGGGCGGTGGTGGGTAGTGGAGTCGAGGGGATGACGGGCGGAGTGGGTGTGGGTGGTAGCGGGGCGTGGTGGAAGGGTGTTTGTGGGTGGTAGCGGGGTGCGGTGGAAGGGTGTTGGTGGGTGGTGGAGCCGGGGTGTGTGGGTGTGGGTGTGGGTGGAGATAGGTGGTTATGGGGGAAGGGTAAAGGGCGGGAGGAAGAGTGAAGAATGGGGAACACTGGGGGATGGGGGAATGGGACGAAGGGAAGGGATGGGGATGGGTGGTGGGCTGGGAGTGAGGGAGAGAGATGGGCTGCGAGGAGAACGGAGAGGCAAAGAATGAAGAAAAGAGGGAAACGAAAGGAAGAAGAAAGGAAATTGTAGTGAAGAGGGAAAACTGATTAGGAAAGAAGAGAGGTCGCCTAGGAAACGAAGCAAGTCTCGTATAGATGATGAAAAATACATGAAGAAAATGGAGAACTGTTTAAGGAAAGAATTTACAAACGGCCATATTCCCGAAATTGACCTCTCTTTCGGCCACCTCTTTTGATTCTTGTTTGTAGGAGCAGCGAGTAGCGGGCTTTTTTTTTATTATTATTGTTTCCTTTTTTTGTGCCCTTGAGCTGTTTCCTTTGTTGTAAAAAAAAAAATCTCTCCCTTACTAAACGATGTCAGTTATTTTCAATCCCCAAAACCAACGACAATTTCTGAACTGTTACAAGAAAGGTTATTCCTGCCTGCACTCAGAATACTGCTCTCTCTCTTCGACTTTAAACTCCATCTGCCACTTCCCCGCCCAATCATACAATCTGTCTAGCTCATTCCAGAGAACACGAGCGTCCTAATCCAACTCACTGACTCTGCCGATCTTCGTATGATCCGCAAACTTACAGACATCACTACTAACTAATTTCTGTCTCCAAATCACGTATTCCTCCTTCGCTTCCTATCACTATTCTCTTGGCCTGTTTGCACCATAATATTACTAACAGAAAACTTAGATGTATTGGACGAGGCCATTAAGTCGCCAAAATGGTTCATGGAAAGCTCGGAGGGAACATAGGTCAACAGGGAATGGCCAAGGAAGGGAGTTTGTAGAATGGGCGTTAGTTAGGCAAGAAGGAAGAATTTTTATAGGAGGAAACAGCTTATGGAAAAGATACGGTCAAGGGAATGGCCAAGGAAGGGAGAGTTTGTAGAATGGGCGTTAGTTAGGCAAGAAGGAAGAATTTTTATAGGAGGAAACAGCTTATGGAAAAGATACGGTCAAGGGAATGGCCAAGGAAAGTAGATTTGGTATATGGGCGTTAGTTAGGCAAGAAGGAAGAATTTTTATCGGAGGAAACAGTTTATGGAAAAGATACGGTCAAGGAATGGCCAAGGAAAGGAGATTTGGTATATGGGCGTTAGTTAGGCAAGAAGGAAGAATTTTTATAGGAGGAAACAGCTTATGGAAAAGATACGGTCAAGGAATGGCCAAGGAAAGTAGATTTGGTATATGGGCGTTAGTTAGGCAAGAAGGAAGAATTTTTATAGGAGGAAACAGCTTATGGAAAAGATACGGTCAAGGAATGGCCAAGGAAAGGAGATTTGGTATATGGGCGTTAGTTAGGCAAGAAGGAAGAATTTTTATAGGAGGAAACAGCTTATGGAAAAGATACGGTCAAGGGAATGGCCAAGGAAAGTAGATTTGGTATATGGGCGTTAGTTAGGCAAGAAGGAAGAATTTTTATAGGAGGAAACAGCTTATGGAAAAGATACGGTCAAGGAATGGCCAAGGAAAGGAGATTTGGTATATGGGCGTTAGTTAGGCAATAAGAAACATTTTATGGGAGGAAACAGCTTAGGGAAAGAAAATACGGGCAAGGGAATAGCCAAGAAAAGGAGGGTTTGAAATATAGGCGTTAGTTATGGAAGGGAGCAGGTTAGAGGAAAATAGTTACGGGGATGAAGGGAGAGCTTGTAATACGGGCGTTAGTTTGGCAATAAGGGAAATATGTTATGGGAGGAAGCAACTTAGTGAAAGAAGAAACGGTAAGGCGTGTGAGGGAGCCTGTGAAGGGAGACTTTTCAGGGATTGCCGAGAACGAGAAAGAAAAGGAAGGAACAGAAAAAAGGAGAGAAAAGAATGAAAAAGAATGAAAAAACTCAGCTTTCCTAACCTAACCTAACCTAACCTAACCTTCCTTCCGCTGTCTATCTTTTTTCTAGAGAATGAAGAAAAGGAGTTACATGTAAGAGGGGAAAAGATGGAAGAATACTTAGAGAGAGAGAGAGAGAGAGAGAGAGAGAGAGAGAGAGAGAGAGAGAGAGAGAGAGAGAGAGAGAGAGAGAGAGAGAGAGAGAGAGAGAGAGAGAGAATGTGATAAAGTGCAAACTAAGAAAGAAAATATACTGTAGGCGGTGCAAATGATCCTCCATTTACACAATCTGCTTTTACTGTGCGTGTGTATATTTGTAGGCCTATAAAAAACAGAAACAGATGTAAGAGAGAGAGAGAGAGAGAGAGAGAGAGAGAGAGAGAGAGAGAGAGAGAGAGAGAGAGAAGCATATGACGGTCCTTGCTCAATGTTTTATTTAATTTTCTGTGTTGACTTGACCTAGAAAAGAAGTAGGCAGCGAATGGTACCCGAAAACCAGAACAGAAGATACACAGGGGAGGGACGAGGGAGAGAATAGAAGGGTTATTGAATGTAGAATATCGTAGATGGACCCGTCGAATAATGAGTTAGTGTGAATAGAAGAAAATAACGATATCTAGTTGTGCTTTCATGTTTCTTTGTCCATATGTGTTTCTGAAGGGTAGATAGAGAGGGAAAGAAAGGGTGGTAATAGGAAAATGGGAAGCAAGAGGGCGATGGACGAGGAGGAGGAGGAGGAGGAGGATGAGGATGAGGAGGGGAGAGAAGCTGTTTGATAGCGGTTTGATAGTTTCTGATCACGCCTCCTTCTCCTCCTCCTCCTCTTGCTCCTCCTCCTCCTCCTCCTCTTCTTGCTTCTCCTCCTTATGTAGTAAAGTTCAAACACTCCTTCTCCTCCTCCTCCTCCTCCTCCTCCTCCTCCTCCTCCTTATGTAGTAAAGTTCAAACACTCCTCCTCCTCCTCCTCCTCCTCCTCCTCCTCCTCCTTCTCCTCCTCCTCCTTATGTAGTAAAGTTCAAACACTCCTTCTCCTCCTCCTCCTCCTCCTTCTCCTACTCCTCCTCCTTATGTAGTAAAGTTCAAACACTCCTTCTCCTCCTCCTCCTCCTCCTCCTCCTCCTCCTCCTCCTTATGTAGTAAAGTTCAAACACTCCTTCTCCTCCTCCTCCTCCTCCTCCTCCTCCTCCTCCTTATGTAGTAAAGTTCAAACACTCCTCCTCCTCCTCCTCCTCCTCCTCCTCCCATGGTCAAAAATTTGAGTTTTTTTTTTTTTTTTTTTTTTTAGGCAGGAATGGCCACAGGCGGGGAGGGATCAGGGAGCATGGATGGCCCGACTGCGTTATTCGGAACTGTATACTGGCTCAGTATCATCACTCTTGAACCAGCCTCCTGCAGGGGTTAGCGCTGGCTATGTTTGGGTGATCCTCCAAATCCTTCCATGCACATTATGTGCTCCAGGTGGAGTAGATGGTGACATGTGGATAGCTTTAAGACACTCGGCAGTGAATAAGGGTTTGCCTGTAGACTGTAGTAGGGCTGGAACTCGGCACCCCGAGAACGTAACCACAACACGCTCACCACTCACCCACCTCACTGCTTTTATTTGACCATCTGAGGTCACCTCAGATGGTCAAATAAAAGTTTAAGGGTTTTTTTCTTTTTATTTAAGAGAGTGATGGTCCAGGAGGGAAGCCCTGGTAACAGTGGGAAGGATCAGATCAGGGTCCATTCGGAGAGCAGGATGGTCCAGCCGAGCCTCAACTCCGGAGCTCTTATTAATAGGTGGTCAAATATTTTAGAGAAGGTAAAAAAATTTTAAACTTTTTAGGTAAGCATGGGCCTCTATGGCCCAAGCAGGAAGGCGTTATATATATATATATATATATATATATATATATATATATATATATATATATATATCTATATATATATATATATATATAAATAGATATATATATATATATAGATATATATATAGAAAGAAATAAAAAAAACATGAAAAATGACGCCTAGTGAATACAAAGTAATTAATTATTTCAACGTGACTAGTCCCACCCACTTTTTTTTTTCCTAGTTTTGAGTCAAACTGGGATGGTGCGGGGAACAGGTAGCCTGAGCGGCTGCCGGCTGAGGTACGGCAGGGTACAGGCCTATCTATCAACAAATGACACTTTAGACAAGGGTACGCAGAATGACTTAATGACCCTGGGAGAGCAGCCGCCCCCATGACCAAAATTATTATACTCTTAAATGCAAATGAAAAGCATCTGAGACTCATAAATGTCCCTACTTAGGCCTTAAAATGCCCCTAAAAAGGTGAGTTTTAAAACCCCTGTTGAATGGCTCCTGCTCGCCAGTTTGGAGTTGGTCATAAAATGACTGAGTTGGTCATAGTTTACCTTACCCCCCCCCAACTGCATTCCCTTCGGGCCATCCCTGAGAGAGAGAGAGAGAGAGAGAGAGAGAGAGAGAGAGAGGATATACGGATGCTTAGATGATACTTATGCTCATACACTATAGTTCTCTCTCTCTCTCTCTCTCTCTCTCTCTCTCTCTCTCTCTCTCTCTCTCTCTCTCTCTCATGTAAGTTAATAGGCAA
>NC_066570.1:587500-600000 GCF_024679095.1 Eriocheir sinensis
TGGGTTGAAGTTGTTTGCTTGCATTAGTCGGTCCCTTGAAACGATTACCTCCTGAACTGACTCACTTGATGGATGGGTAAAGGGTGAGTGGGTGAGATGGGTGAGTCGGAAAGGACGGGATCAATGAATGGATAAATGAGTAATTGATTGATGGGATTAGTATGTGTAAGTGTGGAGGTATTGACGATGAAGTGAATGGGTGAAGGGAAGGAAGGAAATGAAGAAAGAAAAGAGAGAAGAGAGAATGAATGGATGAATGAAGGAAAGGAGGAAAGGAAAAAGATAGGAAAGGAAGAAAGAAAATAGGGAAGAGTGAATGAATAGATGAATAAAGGAAAGGAAGAAAGGATGAGAGAAAGACGAGGGTGAATGAATACGTGAATAAATGAAGGAAATGAAGAATGAATAAATTAACGAATGAGTGAAGGAAAGAAGAAAAGGAAGAGAGAGAAAACCGAATAAATGGGTGAATAAAGGAAAGGAGGAAAGGAAGAGAGAAAGACGAGGATGAATAAATGAAGGAAATGAAGAATGAATAAATGAATGAATGAACGAAGGAAAGGAAGAGAACGTGAGTAAACAAACGGATGAATGAAGGAAAGGAGGAAGGAGAGATTGATCAAATGGATTTATAAATGTTTGGTTGATTCACTAAATGGAAGAAGGAAATAAAGAGAGAGGAAAGGAATGAATGAGAATAGAAATAACTGAATGAATAATGTCAGTAAAATGAATAATGTCAGTAAAATGAATAATGTCAGAAAACCAGAATTGTTATTATTAAAAACCGATCACGCACTCAAAGGCCGCTGTTCACTTGTTTTCATATAACGTTTGCGAGCCAGTAAGGACATAAAAAAAAGAACAGATAAATAAACAAGTAAATAAACAGATAAACAAACAGATAAAGGAAACAACAAATTAAGACTAAAAACAGATAAATAAATCGAAAAGGAAGAAAATGAACAAAGGAAAAAAATAAACAGAAAAAGAAGAGTAGATAATAAACAAGTAAATAAACAAATAAAGATAAATAGATCAAGGAAACAAGAAATAAAGACTAAAAATATATAAATAAAGCAAAAAGGAAAAATAATTGAATAAAGGAAAAACTAAACACAAAAAATAAATAAACAAATAAAAATATAGATAAAGAAAACAACAAATAAAGACGAAATACATAAATAAATAAATAAAAAAAAAAGAATAAAACAAAACAAAACAAGTGGTAATCTTCCTTTTAAGTGATGGAACTCCACGCCAGACTCTTGCAGATGTTTGTTTTTGCGGAACCATATGTCGGGCATCCACTGTCTCGCTCTCTTTATCGCTCCGTCTCCACCGCATTCCAAACATACCTTGCTCCTCTTATTACAAGCCAAACAACTGAGCCCATCGCATAATCTCGCACCCTAACCAAACTTCCGTACTAATTCCTCTTCCTTTTATATATAACATCATTGTCGGAATTATATCATCATCGTATTGCTGTCTTAATCATTTACATTTTAACCGTATCCAGCGGGCTATTTTTGTGTTATTATTATTTTTTTGCCCTTGAGCTGCCATATTTACCGTCAAAAAATATCCTTCAGTACATATCAACCTTCACCCATTATGTATGACACGGAGATGGGCACCGAAGCCACGCGCAGCTTTACTTTTTCTCATATTCACCATTATGTAGGTAGCTGCGGGGATCATGTTTCTTAATGGTCCCTCTCTTCCTCCATACCGTAGTTTTCCTTCTTTAGTTACAATCTCATAATTCTCTATTACTCTTATCATGGGATCTCTTACCTTCGCCCAGTTCTAATACCCTATAGCTACCTTCCTCTTCCTCTGTACCGTACCTTTCCTCCTCTTGTTACAACCCCGTGCCTCCGCTTTCCTCCCGCGGCCAGCCTGTGCTCGCCCCGGTGCGGTGTTCGGCCTTGCTGCTGTTCATTCATGAGGAGGAGGATCGGAACCCAAGCCTTCCGTCACCCCCGCGCCGGTGTACCTTGTCAGTCAGGCGGATGTGTGTGCCTGTGTGTGTGTGTGTGTGTGTGTGTGTGTGTGTGTGTGTGTGTGTGTGTGTGTGTGTGTGTGTGACCTACGTACCCAGATACTCGTGTTGTTCCCTGGCACTGCCCTGTTGTTGTTGTTGTTGTTGTTGTTACTACTACTACTACTACTACTACTACTACTACTACTACTACTATTACTACTACTACCACCATCCGGGACTATTCCATGTCACAAATCAGTGCTGAGATTGTCACCACCATGTGTGTGTGTGTGTGTGTGTGTGTGTGTGTGTGTGTGTGTGTGTGTGTGTGTGTGAGTATGGCTGTTGTCCGTGGTGTATGCTTCCTACTCACCCCCCGCTAACACACTTTCCGTGATGCCCTGCCCCTCCCCCCCCCCACCACCCACCACCCACCGCCCACTGCCCTGAAACAGTTTTCCGCCCCGTCCTGTGGGGTGTCGGGTATCGTCTGCCGCTGCCACCCTCGCCTCCCTCATATCTTCTCCAAGACATCGTTTAGTGTCTTTCCCTAACACACAACAGCCAGATTGACTCTTAAAGCAGAGGAAAAAGCGTTGCCGAAAGCCGTAATATAAATGCACTACAACTATACAGATCATTGCAATGAAAAAAACTTAACCTCAGAATGCTTTAAAAGGTTGGGCTTAGTTTTCTACTTAAGAGTTTTTGAAAGGTCTACTACTACTTCTATAGAATGGATATCAAGATGTTAGAATCTGTACAGAGGAGGATGACAAAGATGATTCAGGGGGTGAGAAACTTGCCTTATGAAGACAGGCTGAAGCAGTTAAATCTACACTCTCTAGAAAGGCGAAGGTTGCGAGGAGACTTGATCGAAGTTTATAAATGGATGAAGGGATTTAATAAAGGGGATGTCAATAAGATTTTGATAGTAAAAGAGCCAGGTAGGACGCGTGGCAATGGTTTTAAGTTAGACAAATTCAGATTTAACAAAAACATAGGCAAGAATTGGTTCACCAATAGAGTGGTGGACGAATGGAACAGGCTTGGGAGCCATGTTGTGGGTGCCAATACCACAGATACATTCAAGAAGAGGTTAGATAAAGCCATGGATGGTGAGGTAAGGTGGGGTTGAGTGTACAGGAGCTGCCTTGTATAGGCCAACCAGCCTCTTGCAGACTCCTTACGTTCTTATGTTCTTATGTAAGACCTAGTTAAAGAAAATCCCTATTCATACGCCGGCACGCTCGTTCGCACTCCTGCAGGCACACGAACGATGGATGGAAGTGCTCGCCTCGCTCCTCCTGCTCCGCTGAAACAAACGTAAATCTCTGCAGCTTGATTCCCTTAAAACACTCAAAAGCTCATTGACGATAAATATAACCAAACATCACATAAAAGGCACCAGTATCAGGTGTTAATATAGAAAACCAGTCATGATACAGAAGCAGCTTAGAGACATTAAGTGAGGCTATTTTTTTATAGTATTGTGACTGCGTGTTCAGAGAGAGAGAGAGAGAGAGAGAGAGAGAGAGAGAGAGAGAGAGAGAGAGAGAGAGAGAGAGAGAGAGAGAGAGAGAGAGAGAGAGAGAGAGAGAGAGAGAGAGAGTAAAAAGACAAAATATAGCTGACGAGATGATGAATTAGATAAATCAAGTCTCATTCATGTTATTTTTGTTGTATTAAAGTGCGTAGAGAGAGAGAGAGAGAGAGAGAGAGAGAGAGAGAGAGAGAGAGAGATCCTTCCTGTCCTCGCCTGCGTTGTTTATTCTTTTCCTTCTCTGAATTGCCTGTCACGTATATTTATGGTGATGACGATGATGAAGATGATGATATAAAGAATAGTGATGATAATGATGGTGATGATATGATGATGATGACAGTAATATGTTGCTGACCTATAGTGTTACTGATATGAACCTTGTGACAATGAAAAAAAAAAAATAGTCACTGATGGAATGCTTTAAAGGTTACATCATCATCAACAACAACAACAACAACAATAAACAATAACAACAATAACATCAATGACAATAACAATGACATCAAAATCAACACACTATGCCACTCCTCCTCCTCCTCCTCTTCCTACTTAGTCTACTACTACTACTACTCTCTCTTTTTCCCTTTCACTTTTTAGGGTTAAACAATCTGCAAAAAAAAAAAAAAACATGGATCGTAGGATTTAGGAGGATTACATTTCTAAACTCTCTCTCTCTCTCTCTCTCTCTCTCTCTCTCTCTCTTGACGGTGGTGTGTGGGGTATAAAGGGTGACCTCAGCATCGGGAGAAAAGTCTTGGGTCAGCTAGGGTGACTCAGAGGAGGAGGAGGAGGAGGAGGAGGAGGAGGAGGGAAGAATTGTTGTGAGAGGAAGAGAAAGAGGAGGAAGAAAAGGTTGATGGAGGAAAGATGGATGACTTTATGAAGGGAGAGAGAGAGAGAGAGAGAGAGAGAGAGAGAGAGAGAGAGAGAGAGAGAGAGAGAGAGAGAGAGAGAGAGAGAGAGAGAGAGAGAGAGAGAGAGAGAGAGAGAGAGAGAGAGAGAGAGAGAGAGAGAGAGAGAGAGAGAGAGATTGTAGGGGAGGAGGAGGAGGAGGAGGAGGATTGGTAGATATGTGAGGAGAAGGAGGAGGAGGGAGAAAACACGAGACGAAAATAGGGATAAGGAGAGACCCAAGAAGAAATGTGATAATAAAAGAAGAAAGTTAAAAAGAGGAGGAAAGAAATGAGGAATGAACAGACGAGAAAGTTAGAATACCCATAATAGAACATAAAGAAAGAGAGTAAACAGAGTAAGGGAGAGAACAAGAAATTAAGGGGAAATAGAGAAACGAACTTGCATGTGAATTAAAGAAAGTTGGAAAGTTTCGTTTAGTTGGCGCAACATCTGTGGTCATATGCCGGAGAGAGGGTCAGAAGGGGAAGGAATTATAGGATGCGAAATAAAGAAAAATATGGGAATGAGTGAGGGGGATAAGCGTTAATGAGTGAAGATAGGCAGTTTAAAGAGAGGGGAGGATAGGTATATAAGGGGAGTGAGGGAGGAATGAGAAGTAAGAGAAAGATGGAGAAGAATAAGGAAGGGCTGAGTGATGAATGAGGGGAAGAAGATAGAGTGTAGGAGAACTGGATAAAGAAGGGGAGAAGACAGGGAATGAGGAGGAGAAGAGAGGGGAGAAGGATAAGGAAGATAGGGAGAGTTTGATAATGAGAGGAGAGAAGATAGGAAGTAAGAGAGAGAGAGAGAGAGAGAGAGAGAGAGAGAGAGAGAGAGAGAGAGAGAGAGAGAGAGAGAGAGAGAGAGAGAGAGAGAGAGAGAGAGAGAGAGCTTGATGACAAATAATGGAAAAAGGAGAGCTTGATAATAAGAGAGAGGAGGAAGATAGGAAGAAAGGGAGAGCTTGATAATGAGAGGAGAGAAGATAGGAAGTAAGAGAGAGATGGATGATAAATAATGGAAAAAAAAAAGAATAGAAAGAAAGGAAAAGCTTGATAATAAGAAAAAGGAGAAAGGGAAGAAGGGAGTGTTAGAAAGTGAAGGGAGGAAGAATAGGAAATAAGAGAGATGGATAACGAAGGGAGAAGAAGAAAGGTAAAGACAGAGCTTGATAATAAAGGAAGAAGAATAGGGAGAATAGGGAAGAATAGGAAATGAGGAAAAGATGGAAAATAAGGAGAAGAATGAGGAGTGAGGGAGGACTGGAAAGGGGGAAGGGAGAATAGGAAGAGAAGGAGAGGATAGGGAGGGATGGAGAAGGAATGGGAGAGAGGGAGAGGAGAAGAAAGGGAGAGAGGGAGAACTGGAAAAGGGGGAAGGGAGAATAGGAAGAGAAGGAGAGGATAGGGAGGGATGGAGAAGGAATGGGAGAGAGGGAGAGGAGAAGAAAGGGAGAGAGGGAGAACTGGAAAAGGGGGAAGGGAGAATAGGAAGAGATGGAGAGGATAGGGAGGGATGGAGAAGGAATGGGAGAGGGGGAGAGGAGAAGAAAGGGAGAGAGAGCTGAAGGGGAGAATAAATGTGGGAGAGGGGAGAGGAGGGAGAGGAATTTCACTTTTTCCTCCATGTCTTGAATTTCTGAGGGTCGACAAGGAGGGAGGGAGGGAAGAAGAGGGAGACGAAGGGAAGGAGGGAGGGAGGGAGGGAAGGAAGGAGAGTCTAGGATGTTTGTGACCGCGGAGGAAAGGAGAGAGAGGAAGGGAGGAGGAAAGAGGGAGAAAGGGAGGGAGGGAGGAAGGGAGGGAAAATGAACGAGGGGAAAACCAGGAGAGAGAGAGAGAGAGAGAGAGAGAGAGAGAGAGAGAGAGAGAGAGAGAGAGAGAGAGAGAGAGGTGAAACAACAACATCAACAACAACAACAACAACAACAACAGCAACAACATCAACGAACTTCTCAACAAACTCAAACACCTCATTACAAACACAATTATACTCATTCAAGGGTGACGGAGTAAAACAAACACACAAACAAACAAACAAACAAAAATGATGATGAGAACCGTGTGTGTGTGTGTGTGTGTGTGTGTGTGTGTGTATGTGTGTATGTGTGTGTGTGTGTGTGTGTGTGTGTGTGTGTGTGTGTGTGTGTGTGTGTGTGTGTGTGTGTGTGTGATATGCTTTGTTTATAGAGAGAGAGAGAGAGAGAGAGAGAGAGAGAGAGAGAGAGAGAGAGAGAGAGAGAGAGAGAGAGAGAGAGAGAGAGAGAGAGAGAGAGAGAGAGAGAGAGAAAGCGCCCGCCACCACGTGTGTTTGTTTGTCGTAAATGAGAGAGAGAGAGAGAGAGAGAGAGAGAGAGAGAGAGAGAGAGAGAGAGAGAGAGAGAGAGAGAGAGAGAGAGAGAGAGAGAGAGAGAGAGAGAGAGAGAGAGAGAGATAGAGAGAGAGAGAGAGGAGGAGGAGAGAGAGAGAGAGAGAGAGAGAGAGAGAGAGAGAGAGAGAGAGAGGAGGAGGAGAGAGAGGAGGAGAGAGAGAGAGAGAGAGAGAGAAGAGAGAGAGAGAGAGAGAGAGAGAGAGAGAGAGAGAGAGAGAGAGAGAGAGAGAGAGAGAAGGAGGAAAAGGAAAAGGAGGGGAAGAAGTTGAGGAAATGAAGGAAAGAAAGTAGAGGTATAGGAAGGTAAAGGAAAAGTAAGGAAAGTGAAAGAATGGAAGAAAGGAAAGGACAAAATAAAAAGGCCTTAGAGAGAGGAGAAAAGGAAGAAGGTGGAATAAGGGGAAAGGAAAGAAAGTTAATTGGAGAGACAGAGAAAAATGGAAGATGGAGAAAGGGAGAGAGGAAAAGACGGAGGGCATAACAGATAATGATAAAAGAAAGCAAAGTAAAAAAAAAAAGAAGAAAAACTATACTCAGTTCACACTAACATCGGAAATTAGCCCCGCCCACAATAGCCCTGAAACAACCAATAAGATGTAACCTTTCCCAGCATCCACCAATCACGTGCAGCCTGCGTAGGAGAAGGGGCGTGGCTTACTTGTGGATCGACCAATGATATACACTTATGGGGAAGAGGGAGGAGCTTGCTGTCGGCGTTAACGTGAACAGAGTATTAGTAATGAGAGGAGAAAGGGAAGACTAGGATGCAAATTTTTAAAAGGAAAGGGATGAAGGGGAAGAGAGGAAAGGAGAGAAAGGAGAAGGAGTAAAATAGAGAAGGAAGCAAAGAAGAAGGGAAGAAGAGAAGAAAAAGAGGGATGGAGGGAAGGAAAAGATGGAGGGGAAAAGAAGGAGTGGGGAAAGGATGAGGAAAGAGATTTAGAAAGTGAAGTTACATATAGATGGATGAGAGAGGAAGGTAAGAAATGAAGGTAAGAAGGAAGGAAGGCGCATAATTTTGAAGAAGAAAAGAAAGCTAAATTTAATAAGAGGAAAGTCTGGAAGAAATGGAAGGGAAGGAGAGGAAAGGAAGGGACATTATATTGAAGAAGAAAATAAAACGAAGAAAAATAGGAGAATGGGATGGGGGAAATGGAAAGGAAAACCAAGGACCGAGGAAAGGAGGGGAAAGGGAATTACATGGGAGAAGAGGAAAGGGAAAGGAGGGCATAGGACTGAGGGAGGGAGAGGAGAGGGCTATATGGGAGAAGAAGAGGGGAGGAGGGAAGACGGCTAAAGGGCAAGGAAAGGAGGGAGGCTGGAGGGTGAGAGGGAAGGTGAAATGGGATACTGTTGAGAGAGAGAGAGTGTAGGCCCAAGCTGTGTGGGGGTTATTTGCGAGTGTCACACCGCCACACTACTACTACTACTACTACTACTACTACTACTACTACTACTACTACTACTACTACTACTACTACTGCACTCCTCCTCCTCCTCCTCCTTTTATGCTTTTTAACTATATTATAAGCAGTCCACAGTAATACTTTTCTGTAACAATACTTCACTTCCTTACAGTACTTTCCAAATTAAGTTTCTAGCCAAAAAAATGGTATTGCAGAGTCATGTTGGCCTAATGTTTAAACTATCTTGAAGGGGTGTCTAGCTTATTGGGACTTTTCGCTTTGTTATAATTGTAAACACTCTACGGGAACCCAACGCCAGATTTCACGAACACCCTTTTCTTGCGCTTAATACTCGACCACTCCCTCCCATCAAGTAGTTATTGTTTTCAGCCTTCTTGTACTTCCCTTACTCCCTTTTGTCCCTCGTCCCGCCCACTCCTGTGTCTGGTATTCAGCTGTGTTCCTACAAGCTGAAATAAAACAAACTTAATTATCTTACATGAAAACAACGAGTAAGGAAGAAAATCAAATAAAAAGAAGACGAAGTAAAGAGCAAAAACAAAACAAAAAGACAAATTAGAAAGAAGAGAAAGGCGAAGCTGAACGAAAACGAAAAAAACGATGAGAAGAGAAAACCACGTCATTGTTCTCGTGACGTCATTGCTGTGTGTTGCCTCGCCGCATCTGTCAGAAGTCCCCGGCACAAGAGCGTCTGTCACGGCTCCTCCTACCCCCACCTGACCTTTCTCCTGTTTCTCGAGGGAGGCTGCACTAAAGACCCCGCGCCCGCCTCCTCCCACGCCTTGCTGCCCCATTGTACACGCCCTAGGCTCTTCCACAATGTTCATACGGAGGGTTGTGTTAATGTTTTGAAAGGAATTACATATATACTGCCCAAACTGAAACGACCGATCCTGTCTAGTCAAGCACAGTGGCCCTGCATTGGAACATACCTAAAGCCGGCGATATAATGGAGAGGGAAAGCGTGGTTCTGTTAGAGGGGCTAATCACACTGACGTGATTTCTTGATGTATGGATAAAAACACACACTGGCAGACGATAGTTATAATTTTAACCAAACAGTTTTACTTCTACTCTTCCTTTACACCACTGAAGATGGTGGCAGCGTCCTCCGAAACTCTTTGGTTAAAAACATAACTCTATCGTCTGCCAGTGTGTTTTTATTTATGTGGTTATGTTAATACTCAGGATCATATTCCTAAACATACTGATAAGGCTTTCGTAGGAGTTTTGAGCATTTCCAGGGGTAGTTTTATGACCCTGGTGGTAGTTTGACTCTTTTTCTTTACCATGAACCTTAAAAACGCTCATTATAACTCGACTGATCTCCTATTCGGGCTTTGGAAATAACTGATGTGAGGGCGGAGGACTCTAACTTAGGGTCGTATTTTAAAACATTTCGTCTCCCAAGAACATCTATTTGACAAGGCTTTCGTAGGAGTTGTGGGCATTTCCAGGGGTAGTTTTATGACCATGGCGGTAGTCTGACCCTTCCTCTGTACCACGAACCTAAATAAACACTCAGTAGAATCCGATTGACCCCCTCTTTGACTTATAGAAGTATTTGATGTGGGATGTGAATGTGTCTTAAAATACCAACCTTAAAACCGACCTCGGAATATGAAGGTTTGCGGGACGTCGTTGCACACACTGGCGGCGTTGCGATATAACGAAACAGCGCAAGAAGAAACAAGGAGAAGACAGACGCATAAGAGAGGTGACAAGACAAGCCTTCTCCGTGACCCTGTTAATGGAGGTGCATGTGTGTGTGGGTGGGCGTGCATACAGGCGCCCACACACGACAGACACACGCCAGGCACGGAAGGGGCGGCGGGTTGTTATCATCATTACTCTTGTTCTTGTTCTTGTTCCTGTTCTTGTTTTTATTCTTATTCTTGTTTATTTTCTTTCTCTTGGTAAGGAATGTGTTGGGGGGAGGGAGCGGAGGTGATAGAGTTTTACATGTAATATGGATATAAATTATGATTATTAGCTAAGCCTGCCATAGACTGCCCCATTTAAAAAGAAGAGTAAGAAAAAATGGCTAAAGACAAGAATTCAATTTAGTTAGTTTATCGCGAAGTTAATAACAAAACTATCATGAGGAATACCGAGTGTCCTTCGCATTCACTAAAAGTCGATGCTTCTATGTGCGGACGCCACACACCTGCTGACCTGACAGCGGAGGAGGTGTGGTGGGGGGGGCGGGGGGTCACTTCTCGTTACTGTGCCCGCCGCGTCTTGCCAGGCGTGACGGGAGCCCCACTCTGTGTGTCCGTGCGTGGAGGAAACATGTATCGTGACAGCCAGACGTCTTGTGGGTCGCGGAAACGATGGCACTGCGAGGGAAGTGTCTGCCGGCCGCTGCTTTGCCTTCCGCCGCCAACAAGAGGCACTTCAAGCGGGACCTCCAGTATTGAAAAACCTGTACCAGATGAGACACGCCCCCAGCAAACAACAAGACCGAGGGCAATTCCGATACGAGCGAGGCCAGAGAGTAGATAGACCGAGGACGCCGCATGGGAAAGGACAGCAAATCGAGGACAATTGGGGACAAAAAAAGAAGATAGGAAGGCAAATATATATGCCGAGGACGACGAAGTACACAGCCTTCAGTACTTTTGATAGGAGTGGACGTGGGGACGAACGGTGAACCACAGAGACACCGGCAAATTCTTAAACAATTCATATCTCAAGCGCACACTTTTGGCAAGGCTTTCGTAGGCGTTGTGGGCATATCCAGGGGTAGTTTTATGACCCTGGTGGTAGTTTGACAAGGCTTCTGCACCGTGAACTCTTAAAAACCACTCATGAGAACGCATTTTAACTTTTTTTTAAGGCTTGTAGAAATAATTGATGTGAGAGTCGGGTATTGCCTAAGAAAACAGACACAGAGATCGCGAGGAAGGAAGAGATCAGTTGAAAGAGACGCCGCTGACCCTACATGGATATCACTTGCTATATATTTTTTTTAGCAAAGTTAATGAAAAAAGTAATGATGAAACTGAGCGAGTGAGTGAGTGATGAAGGGATGGACTAACTGATTGGCTGACTGACTGACTGCATGGCTGAAGGAGAAACTGACTGATGTATTTGAAGGTTGAGTGATTAACTGAATGGCTGACTGACTGACCGACTGACTGACTGAATGAATGAATGGATGACCAACTGAATGAATGAATGAATGAATGTGAAAGTTAACGGAGTCGTATAGAAGAGGAAATAACGAAGGAGGAAGAAGAAGGTTACGAGTGATGTGAAGGGGGGAGGAAGCGAAAATGAAATAGAAAAATAAATAAAGATAACAGAGAAATATGAGAAGAAGGAAGAACGAACAGAGAAGGAGAGGAAATGAGAGTGAAAGGAAGAGAAGAGGAAGTGAGGGTCAGGAAGGAGGGCGGGAGGAAAGAAAGTAAAAGTGCAAGGAGGAAAAGGAAGCGAGGGAGGAAGGAAGTGAGGATGAAAGAGGGCTAAGAAAGGATGCGGGAGAAGAGAGAGAGAGAGAGAGAGAGAGAGAGAGAGAGAGAGAGAGAGAGAGAGAGAGAGAGAGAGAGAGAGAGAGAGAGAGAGAGAGAGAGAGAGAGAGAGAGAGAGAGAGCGCCAGGTGGACACAATCAATTAGCATGCGTAGTCTTACCTGGCTGTGATTCGGTGGCCAGGTGACGTTGAACCAGCCTTGGGACGCGGCCGGTGACTGACTCTTGTGTGACCTCAACGGACCAACCACTGACTGACTGACTGATTGACTGACTGATTGAGTGACTGACTGACTGACTGATTGACTGACTTACCACCAACACCAACAAAACACACTCATTCATAACCCCCTCTATAGATTCTCACCTCTAACCCCCTCGCCTCAAAACAGAACCTAATCTACTTCCTCTTACTCCCAGATAGAATAGCGTTCGAACATGGAGACGTTTTAACCACCAACACCAACAAAACACACTCATTCATAACCCCCTCTATAGATTCTCACCTCTAACCCCCTCGCCTCAAAACAGAAACTAATCTACTTCCTCTTACTCGCATATAGAATAACGCCCTGACATGAATCCATTTTAACCACCAACACCACCACCAAAACACACTAATTCACAACCCCCTCTGTAGACTTTCACCACCTCTTGGATCCCCCCGCGACGCATCCACCAACCAATCCACTTCATCTTGCTTGCAGAAATGCGTGCTGGAGTTTGTGAATTCTGCCATCACTATAAAACAGCATAAGCTAAAACCGTCCACTCCCTTCATAAACTTTCATCTTTTT
>NC_066570.1:605000-615000 GCF_024679095.1 Eriocheir sinensis
TCTTAAATGTTTGCATGTTGATGATTAATAATGGTGTTTGGGTGTGCTGTAATCCTAACATCACCTCCTCTCTCGGTACAAACATCACCTCCTCTCTCGGCACTTACATCACCTCCCCTCGTCCCTCCTACTGCACCCTTCGCTAACACCCTTCTCCCTTCACCCTCAGCGCGACCTGCCGAGACACGTACGGTATCCCAGACTCCACGTATGTTCGGCGCGAGGACGAGACGCGGGCCCTCTGCACCTCCGAGTTCTCCGACATCTCACCACTGACAGGCGGCAACGTGGCCTTCTCGACGCTGGAGGGGCGACCGTCGGCTTACGTGTTTGAACAAAGTCCCGAGCTGCAGGTGAGGGGAAGAAAGATTGATTGATAGATAGATAGATGATTAGATAGATAGATAAATAGAGCAGTGAGTAGCGGGCTTTTTTTATTATTGTTTAATTTTTTTGTGCCCTTGAGCTGTCTCCTTTGTTGTAAAAAAAATAGATGGATGGATAGATAGATAGATTGATAGATAGAGCAGCGAGTAGCGGGCTTTTTTTTATTATTGTTTCCTTTTTTTGTGCCCTTGAGCTGTCTCCTTTGTTGTAAAAAAAAGATAGATAGTTAGATAGATGATTTGTAGATAGATAGATATTAATAGATTTGTCTCTTAAAAAGTCTAGTCATCCTGCCCTTTAAAATACATGCAAAGTTCACATATTTTATTTTTATATTGCTTCACTCCTTCCTTTACTTGATTATACTGTATTTCTTAACTTGTTTTTTTTCCGTTTCTGTTTTATATCTTTCGTTATAGTTTCGTTTATCTGCTGTTTCATTTAGTTATATACACATTTCTCTTCTTCAGACTACATTTGTTTCCATACTGTTCCACATCTAAGTTTCCTCGTTTGTGTCTATTTAACTTTACAATATCTATATAATTTCTACATAACTTTACTTTCGTTTTTCTGTACTAATTCACTTTACGCCTCATCTTATATTCTATTCCCTAAGGCTTCTTTTCTTTCTTAGATTAACTTTTTATTTTCTACGTTTTCGTCTCCTTTTTTCTTTTCATTCACTTCCAATGTTAAGTTTCTTTTCCTCGTCTATTTCTTTTTTTGTACCATTTCGCTTTTCATGCTAATTTCTACGTCCTTGTCGCCTCCTCTTTCTCTGCATTTCTTTACCTCCCATGCTAGGTTCTAATTCCTCGTCTCCTCTTTCTTTTCTGTACTACTTCGCTTTTCATGCTAATTTCTACGTCCTTGTCGCCTTCTCCTTCTCTGTACTTCCTTACTTCCCATGTCAGGTTCTTATCCCTCGTCCCCTCTTTCTTGCTCTCTGTAGGCTACCATTTCACTTCTCACAATAATTTCTGCCTCTTCGTCGCCTCTTTTTACCTCTGCACCACTTCGCTCCTTTGCTAAGCTCCTATTCCTTGCTGTTTCTCCTTAGTTCAGACTCTACTTTTCATCTTACGTTCTGTCTCTTCGTTGTCTCTTTCCTCTGTACTTCTCATGTTCGGTTCTTGTTCCTTGTCGCTTCTATTTTTGTGTGTGATTCACTTATGTTTAGTTTTCTTCTTTCTGGATTTCGCTTTTCATCTCACGTTCTGCCTCCTCATCGCCTCTATTCCTCCTGCGATTCACTGCTATGTTAGGTTTTTATTCTTTGCCGCCTCTGTTCTTTCTGGATTTCACTTTTCATCTTACTTTTTGCCTCCTCGTCTCTCCGGAATCTAGCTCTCATGTCAAGTTTTCATCCCTACTCGTCTCTTTCTTTCTGCCCTTCACTCATGCTAAGGTCTTCTGGTGTCTGTTCTTCCTATGTATTCCTGTGTAACCCTCGTCGTCTCATTCTTTCTGCCCTTCACTCATGCTAAGGTCTTCTGGTGTCTGTTCTTCCTATGTATTCCTGTGTAACCCTCGTCGTCTCATTCTTTCTGCCCTTCACTCATGCTAAGGTCTTCTGGTGTCTGTTCTTCCTATGTATTCCTGTGTAACCCTCGTCGTCTCATTCTTTCTGCCCTTCACTCATGCTAAGGTCTTCTGGTGTCTGTTCTTCCTATGTATTCCTATGTATTCCTCGTCTCACAGGACTGGGTGACCGCCACGGAGATCCGCATCATCTTGGATCGCCTCAACACCTTCCGAGACGAGGTGTTCGGCGATACGCGGGTTCTGCGCTCCTACTTCTACGCCATCACCGACTTGGCTGTGGGCGGCAGGTGTGTTCCCCTACCAGCGTTGCCACATTGCCATAGGGTCGCTTTCACAGTCGTTTTGTTTGTGTTAATCGTTACCAATGTCTGTTATCGCCGCTATTTCCACGTAAAACTGGGCGATCGGGTAGTGGTGGTTGCGGGGTTAGCCTAGTCCCGCACCTTGCTACATACTCTCAACGCCTCTCGCTTCGTCTGCAGCCGCCACTACCCCATAGGCCAGTCTCACGGGGAATACTATACCGTCGATCGCCGCCATTGGTAACGATCAAAGCAAACGAAGCGGGTCTTACTCAGCCTCTTCTTTATACCGACCTCCGATCCAAACACTTTCTCCTACACTCAAATAACGAGACTCATTTATAGTTATCATTATCGTCGTTAAGTCCTGATGCGTCTGGGGATCGTCACTAACACACCTTGGCAGCTTAATTTGATGATCTCTTCTAGCGTTTTCCCTTTCTCTTTGCATGATTTATTAGGGATTTTGTTTGCTCTCCTTCGGTTCTTGGTCTGTCTCCTCTATTGTCAAAAATTGTGACGTTCATGAATAAGGAGAGTTAATGGTCGTAATAAGTGTCTCAGAGTAGTTAGAATAAGTTAGAGTATTTAAATAGAGTAATTAACCTTAGAAGAGCTAATTTTCTTTTGACGTAGCTATTGTTTTGTTTTCTTTACTACAAAATAATGACAGAATAAATGAATAAATAAAATTAAAACTCGTAAATAGCACCGAAAAATAAATTAGTTTCCAATAAAATAGATTAGTTTTCTACCGGGAGAGTACACAGAAAACGGTACTTTCTATGGGAAGTTAAAAGAAAATGGCACTTCTCGCGGGCTGATCCAAGGCTTGAATATAGTTTTGCGGCTGTGTCTCCAAAGCATCGTAGCCGAGTTTTAGCTACAGTGGCTGACGGTATAGTTACTGTGACGTTATGTGGATGGTGAAGGGAAATTATGGTGGCAGTGCCGATGATAGTGACGGAGTAGTGGAAGAAGTAGTAGACGGAGGGATAATGGTGTTGGAAAATGATGGTAGTGACTGGTGGTGAGGGAGAAGATGAAGGAGTTGAGGGAGCTGATAATAGTTGTTCTGAAATAAAAACATTCATTATAGGCCGTAAAAATACCGAACTGGTCCCGCAAAATAGGTATATCTGGCCATAAAGACAATATTGATCAAACAAACTTACCTTAGGGCACTACCCGCACTAACCTCCTCCCTCTGCCCCTCCTCCAGGTGTAAGTGTAACGGCCACGCCTCGGAGTGCGTGGAGTCGACGGGCGTGGACGGCCAGAGCCAGCTGGTGTGCCGCTGCGAGCACAACACGGCGGGGCGGGACTGTGAAGAGTGCCTGCCCTTCTACAACGACGCTCCCTGGGGCCGCGCCACCTCCAACGACGCCAAGGAGTGCCGCCGTGAGTACCCAGGGGTGTGTGGGGTGGGAAGAGGGTGGCAGGGGGGTGGGAGAGAGGCTGCAAGAAGAGAAGAGGTGCTGAATGGAAAGGAACCTATAGAAGCAAGAAGCATATTCCTTTTCTGTTATGTTCGTAATGAAGGCGTGGAGAAAACGGAGGGAGGGAGGGAAAGGGAAGGGATGGTGCTGAGCTGTGATTGTTTCTTCTCTGGCTGACAGTACTTCCATGCTCCTGCGCCTCTGCATCAGTATTTTTGTTTGCGGAGACATTTTTTTTTTTGTGATATTGTTATTTCCATTCTATTTTAGGTGCAACTTCCTGCAAAATTTTGGTGAAGTTTTCGTTATTTCTTTTCACTATGAAGATTTCCTTGTTGGTGAGGACTGTATATATGTTTCAGAGTCTGACTGTGAATTCTGGTTTTCTGTCATGCAAGTTTATTTAGTTCGTAGCGCCTCTAGCTCGTGTGGATTTATGTAGTCAATTATTAACCGTCGGTGGAGTGTGTTAGGCAAACAAAACACACCCTACACTTGAACACACCGTCGCCACAGCCGTGCCCAAAGACCGCCAATACGGGTAAGGCCTCCAAGGGTCATATTCTGAAACACTTCGGCGCCCAGGCACACACATTTAACAAGGCGTTCGTAGGGGTTTTGGGCAATTCCAGGGGTAGTTTTATGACCCTGGTTGTAGTTTGACCATTATTCTGTACCATGAGCGTAAAAAATACTTATTTGAACCCGATTAATCTCCTTTTTGGTCTTTGGAAATGGTTGGTGTGGGAAGTGGAAGCGTCTGAAAATACCAACTCAGGGCGGCGCAGAGCCTCGCCAGACAGTCAGCTGCGCCCACGCCGCCATGCACTCGTAGATGAAGACTAATTCCCAGAGTAAATCCTCATCCTGCCTCGCCAGCTGCCGCGCTTCCGTGCCGCTTGTTATCTTATTCTCCCAGATTCATTGTTCTGGGTTATCCGCGTGTGGGAACCTTAGGGCCAAACTCTTAACCCGGTAGCAGCGACGGGACAAATTAGCGGCTTTACCGTGTACCAGCGACGGGCCATATTTTTGCCATGATATAAACCCCCCAAAATAGATGATGAATAAACTGATCACAAATGCGTTGATATATATTATGAAATGGTTTGCGTGAGTGATGATTTTTTTCTCATTTTTCTCGCTTAGAGGGGCCTTTAAGAAATATGATCCCTGCAGCTACCGGGTTCAGCATTTCGGCGTCCAAGCGCATACCTTTAACAAGGCTTTCGTAGGAGCTGTGGGCATTTCCATGGGTAGATTTATGACCCTGGTGGTAGTTTGACAAAGTCTTCGCATGGGAAAACCTTACGACTAAATTCTTAATTATTTCGGCGCCCAAGCACACACACATTCAACAAGGCTTTCGTAGGAGTTGTGAGAGGCATTTCCATGGGTAGTTTTATGACCCTGGTGGTAGTTTGACAAAGTCTTCGCATGGGAAAAATCTTACGACTATATTCTTAATTATTTCGACGCCCAAGCACACACATTCAACAAGGCTTTCGTAGGAGTTGTGGGCATTTCCAGGGGTAGTTTTATGACCCCAGTGGCAGTTTGGAAAAGTCTCTGTCTCATGAACGTGAAAAAACCCTCATGAGGACGCGTTTAATTAACCCGGTAGCAGCAGGGATCATGTTTCTTAATGGTTCCTCTAAGCGAGAAAAATAAGAAAAAATCATCACTCACAAAACCATTTCATAATATATATCGAAGCATTTCTGATCAGCTTATGTATCATCTATTTTGGGCGGGTTTAAATCATGGCACAAATTTGGCCCGTCGCTGCTACCGGGTTAACTCCTTTTTGTTTTGGCTTGAGAAATAGTGATGTGAGGTGGAAGTGCCTTAAAATACCGACCCTAGTGCACCATCAGGACACCTCTCACCCCGAAATTGACCTATCTTTCGGCCACTCTCAACCCCTTGGCTTCGGATTTCCTTCAAGAATACATCACCAAGCTACAGGAGTGGAACAAAAGAGTGGCTGCTACAATTCAGTGAAGAAAATGTAAAGTCATGCACCTTGGGAGGGGATATCCAGCATACCAACACCACATGGGAAACACTCCACTATCCACCACAGAGGCAGAGAAGGACCTGAGAGTTTATGTTACCATACTACCAGGGAAAGCCAAATCCGTGCCAATCGCAGCGGACGGGTGAACTCTTTTTAGGAGCAGTGAGTAGCGGGCTTTTTTTCATTAGTTTCCTTTTTTTATGCCCTTGAACTGTTTCCTTTGCTGTTGAAAAAAAAAACCACGTTAGACTCTGCAATAGGAGTGAAAAGAAATCCGATTAAAAAGCACAATAATACTGTACTTATCCCATATATCCAATTCGTTGCCTTCCTTTGCTCACCTGTAAAAAGTTTTGCGCCCAGTGTAAAGGCTTTGAAATGTGAGCTTTGCGAAGACTCACCGCTCAGGATCAGACGATTGGGTGTGGCTTGATCCTCCTCAGCCCTGCCTTGTGTGTGTACTCTGTGGGGTCCGATGCTATCAGCGTTCCCAGATTATCGTACTCAGAGCATCGTGTTTTTCGGTTTTCCCACAACTATTGCAAAAGGAAGACATCGATAATTAACCATTTCAACGATGACTATAAATAAATCTAACTATTGAGGTGAAGGAGACAGTTTTGGGGTCGGACAGCGGCAAATATAAGAGGCTGAGCACGACCCTCTGGCGACGCTGGATGCTGTTATGAGAGATCCTTGTGCTGTTACGATAAAGAAAACGATTAGAGTTCACCCGACCCCTGACTGACCTTATATTGGGAGGGAAAGTAAAGAAAGAAAAATATATAAGTAAATAGCAATGGAAATAGACGAAACAGTAAGGTAAAGGATATGGAAAGGTCAAAGAAATGAGGAAGAAATGAAGGAAATGTGAATGAAAATAAATAAATAAGGAAGTACAAAGGATTAGGGGAAACAAAGATGAAGAAATGAAGAAAATAAATACATAAGTGATAAGAGAGAGAGAGAGAACTTTCTCTCGGGCAATGTGGAGGACCTTTTCGTTTTCTGAGATCATCATTTTACTCTCTCTCTCTCTCTCTCTCTCTCTCTGTCTCTCTCTCTCTCTCTCTCTCTCTCTCATTTTGGTCATCATTCCTACGTCATTCCTTTCTCCATTCCTTCCACTTCTCCCATCTTCCCTCCTTCCTCCTCCTCCTCCTCCTCCTCCTCCTCCTCCTCCTCCTCCTCTCTACTTGCCTTCCTGTCCTTGGCATAATAATCCCAGCTCGTAGGTGTAACAAGGCTTATCTGTGTGTGTGTGTGTGTGTGTGTGTGTGTGTGTGTGTGTGTGTGTGTGTGTGTGTGTGTGTGTGTGTAATCAGAGCGTAACATTTTCAGATTTTTGTAATTTTTTATCTTAATCTCTGTAGTGTTACTGGTCGTTGTGAATTATATGAAGAGTATCGATATATTGCATTAACTGAAAAAACATGAACAACAACAACAACAACAACAACAACAACAACAACAACTGCACCACCACCAATAACAACAACAACAACAATAAAAAAAAACATCAATGCTCCCCCCCCAAAAAAGAAACACAAAAAGAAAGCGATAAAAAACAAAAGAAAAGAGGCAAGCGTAACCGAGAGAGAGAGAGAGAGAGAGAGAGAGAGAGAGAGAGAGAGAGAAGCAAAATTAAAGAAACAGTTATAAAAAAAAGTTAAAAGAAACGTTTGGAAGATTATAAAAAAAAAGTTAAAGACAGGTATTGGAAGATGAAAAAAAGATAGGTAAACACAGGTGTGAAAAAAAGTAAAGAAGGCGTTGAAGGTAAAGAAAATAGGTAAATACAGGTGTAAACAGGGAAAGAAAAAGATGTATAGGGCAAAGAAAACAGGTGTAAAGACAGCTGTAGAAAAAGATAAAGAAGGGTTTGAAAGTAAAGATAGGTATAAAAAGCGGTAAATAAAGCATAGCGGCTGAAGACAATAGGTAAAGACAGGTGTAAATAGGTCAAGAAAAAAGGTATTGAAGATAAAGATGGTAGATAAAGACAAACGTGAAAGAGGAAGGTGGAAGAGTGACGGATGAGAAGTAATTACCGGTGAGCAGGTGAGGCGGGGAGAAAGTGGATAATTAAGGTGGAGGGAGTGGTGGAGGGAGGAAGAGGTGAAGATGAACAGGTGGAGAAATAGAAAAAAAAGTGGAGTGGGGGAAAAAGCAACAGGTGGAGAAATAGAAAAAAAAGTGGAGTGGGGGAAAAAACAACAGGTGGAAAATGAATAGAAAGAAAAATTTGAGTGGAAGAAGAATACAGGTGGAAGTGGAGGAATAATTTTGAAGGGACGGGAAAGAAGAGGTGGAGGAAAATGAGGAGGAGGAGGAAGTGGAGAGAAACAGGTGGAGGAGAAAGAGGAGGAGGAAGAGATAAAGAAGGAACAGGTAGAGATGATTTTAAATGCGAATGACTAAAAGAAAGGAAGAAAAGAGAAAGTGGATGGATGAGAAAAAAATACCCAGTTAAATAAAATAAAATAAAAAAAGTAACACCTAACAAAAAAAAATATAAAAATGATAGTTAATACAGAGAACGAGAAGATAGGTGGACTCTACAAAACAGACAATACAGAATGGAAAGGGGCGGGGTGTAGCGTGGCAGCTGCTTGGGTTGGGCACGGCGCAGGGGAGGCAGTCTCAGAGCCTCAGTTTCACCTTCAGCCAGTGTGCAGCGGACAGGTGGGGAGGGCGGGTGTGTGCAACTCTGCCAAGGCCATCATTAGCTGAGGGCGGGGAAGGCTGGGCGACTGTGTGGTTTTAGGAGCCTATCACGCCTATTCCGGGCCGTTTCCCTCTCTAGATCTACTCCGTCGAAAGTCATTAATGTAAAAGACTGAACCCGGTGCTTAATATCGTGCGTGTGACTCGTAAAGTGTTGTATTAAAGAAGAAAACGAAGGCAGTGATGGTGTCAGTGTGTGGCTGTGTGCTTGAGGAGGAAGAATAGGAGGATGCTGGCTTGTGTTATCTCGTTGTGGTGGTGTTCTGTGGGTGGAGATGCTGGTAGTGGTGGGAGTGGTGGTAGTGTGTCAGAGGTAAACAGTTCTCGTTGTGCAAGAACCTCGGAGCATCTGATAAGAGTTGTGGAAATGCGCGGCGCCCCGGGCATAGAGCGAGAGATGTATTTAAATGTATTTGTGGAGCGAAGATAACACGGCTGGATGCTTTGAAAGGGTGTTACGTGTGATTTGACCCGATGTTGTTTTGAATGAAGGATGGAAGGAGGAGGAAGGAGGAGGTGTGGATAAGCGAGGTCAGTGAACGAACGGCGAAGAAGGAGCAATGAATAAGAATGTAAATAAAGATGAATTTGATTAGTAAAGAAGGAAAATGCAGTAAAAAAGAGAACAAACTACTCGCCATTGAAAAGAATAATTACATAGATGGAAAATTAGAGGATAGGAAAGAGGAAAGATTTAAGAGTTAGTGAGGAAGCAGCGAAGAAGTAAAAGAAAAACAAAAACAAGAATAGATAAACAGAACATAAATCCGACGTCTGAGAAAAAAGAAAATGAGAAAAATTAAAGAAAAAAATGACCACCGTAAACAGTGAAGACGTAAATGGAAAACAACAACAACAACAACAACAACAACAACAACAACAACAACAGATAGATAAAATAAAAAAATCCGTTAACTAAAAAAAAAAGAAGGAAAATGAAGAAGAAAAACAGACAAAAAATATCATCCACCCAAAACAGTTTGAAGTGGATGAAAGAGTTTGTGGATTTTAAGGATCAGTGGCGAAACGGCGAAGGAGATAAAAGAGAAAAAAAGAAGAAAAAACTAAATAAATAAACTTAATCCAAACAAGACGAAAGGATAACAATAACACAAGAAAAATGAAGAAAATTCCATCCTCCATTAACAAGGTGGAAGATGATAGGTGAGGGTAAAAGATGGAGGTGATAAAGAAGGAAGGAAGATAAAGAAAGGAAAATTAATGAAGGAAAGGAAGAAATAAAGGAAATAAAAGAGAAAACAACATCCTCCATTGACAAGGCGGAGACGATGCGAGGGTAAAAGATGGCGATGATGAAGAAGGAAGGAAAATGAAAAGGGAAAATACAGCAAGTTAAATAAAGGGATATAAATGAAGGAAAATAATAAAGGAAAGAAAAAAGAAAATAACATCCTCCATTGACAAGGCGGAGACGATGTGAGGGTGAAAAATGATGATAAAGAAGGAAGGAAAGTGAATAAGGGAAAATACAGGAAGTTAAATGAAGGAAAATAATAAAGGAAAGAAAAAAGAAAATAACATCCTCCATTGACAAGGCGGAGACGATGTGAGGGTGA
>NC_066570.1:620000-662500 GCF_024679095.1 Eriocheir sinensis
TCTCTTCCTCGGTGCCTCTCTATCTCTTAATTCTCCCTCTGTTGTCTCCCATGAATCCTTACCGCCCTGTCTCTCTGTCTAATGTATTGTGTGTCTGTCTCTCACTGTCTCTTATGTCTGCAAGCTTATCTGCGTTGCTCTCTGATCTGTCTTTGCTTCTCTTTCTCCTTCTCCTCCTCCTCAGTTCCTTCACAATGTCTATCTTCATCATCCTCAACTCTTTTTTCTATTTTTGTCATTTGTTTCCAGTTTCTCTTTTGTTTCCCTTGATTCTTCTATGTGTCTGTTCGTCTCACTCTTTCCTGCCTTTTTTTGTCATTTCTTATCCCATCATCTGTATATCTCTCTCACTTTTCCTTCAGTCTCTCTTCCGTCTCGTGTCTGTCTCCCTCTTTCCCTTTCCTTCTCTTCTTTTCGTTATCCTAATTATGTATTCTCTCTACGTCACTTTTGTTATCTACTGTCGCAATGTTTCTTTTAATCTCTGTCTTTCTCATCCCTCTCTCTTCTGTCACATGTCTACCTGTCTCCTCTCTCTCACTGTTTCCTCTTCTTAATTACGTCTTCCTCTTTCCTTTGTCTCACCTTGTCTCTGTTCTCGTTATTCCTTTTCCTCTGTTTCATGTTTCTTTTATGTCTCACTCCCCTTGTCTCTGTTCTCATCCTCTCTTTCCCTACTCTTCCTTCACGATCTTCTTCTCCCGCCCTGTTTCCCTCACTGCTTTGCCTCTCCGCCTCACTTCTCCTCCCTGACCCTTCTCCTTGCTGTTGGTGGTGGGTGAGGCGGCGCGGCGCTGACCTCCCGATATCGCTGCCGTCGCCGCCTCTTACTCAAGGGCGCGCGGCATGAATATAACATAAGCTCGGGCGGAAGGGAGGAAAAAGGGAGACAGCGAGGGAGAAAAAATGAAGATGAGTGAGTCGCTGCGGCGCTGTGTTGGGGTTGGAGGAAAATAAAACACTATCACAGGGAGAAGAGGAGGAAAAGAAGGAGCGTGTTGAAGAGATAGAGGAAGAAAAGACCCGAGAAAGAAAGAAAGAAAAAATGAAAATGCGGTAAAAAAATATGAAAGGCAAATCCAAGATACTAAAAAGAAGGTAGAAAAGATAGAAGAAAAATATAGTATACCAACGAATACAGAAAAAGGAGAAACAGAAATTAGAAACAAATGAGAAATAAGGAAAATGTAGAAATGACAGAAGAAAGAGAAAAGAAAGTAAAGGAAAAAGAAAGGTAGATAGAAGAAAAATGTAGTACCAACGAATAGAGAAAAAGGAGCAGAAATTAGAAAAAAACGAGAAAGAAGGAAAATATAGATATGATAGAAGCGGGAAAGAGAAAGGAAACGAAGAGGAAATGAAAAGAAAGTAAAGGAAAAAGAAAGAAAATATAATACCAAGGAATAGAGAAAAATTAGAAAAAAAATTAGAAAGAAGGAAAACGTAGAAAAGTATAGACGCGAGAAATAGAAAAGTAACGAAAAGTATAAAAGATAGAAGAGAAAAAAAATTGTGCGTTAGGAAAATAGAAAAACAAGAAGAAACAAGGAAAACAAATGAAAAATAACAAAGAAAATATGTGAAAAAAGTGGAAAAAAACAGGAATAACCAAACCCAAGGAAAAAATACATAACATAATTTCCATCGTTTTTTCCCCCATTATTTCGTAGCTGCATCATTAAAAAAAAAAAAAAAAACACCAACATTTCAGTGACACAAAACACACTCAAACAAACTTAAGAAACAGAGACACGCACGCACACACGGAAAAAAAGAGTTCTATAAGTGCGTGTGTGTGCGTGTGCGTGTGTGTGTGTGTGCGGGCGCCATGGTGGGGGCGTGGGGGTGGTGGTGGGGGCGGCTGGTGGTGATGGTTGTGGTGGTGATGGTCTTAACGCCCCGCCCCGCCACAGCACAGAGGAGTCAGCCGTCCAGAGGTGACCAGAGCCTCGTCTCCTTCCAAACCCGTGAGTGTGCTGGGTGGAGTGTTATTGTTATTGTTTATTGTTGTTTTTATATCGATTTCTCATTGAAGGCTTGTTTACTTATTCATGGTTTATCTACTGTTATCTTTATGGTTAGTGGAGTTTATTTTTTTTCATATTATTTTTTTTGTATATTTTATTTCTCATTCAAGGTTCACGGCGCCGGTAGGTTCGTTTATTTATTATTATTTAGTATTATCTTTATATTTATAGTAGTTCATCTTTTTTTCATATTATTCATTTATGTTTTTTTTGTATATTTTATTTCTCATTCAAAATTCATAGCGCCGATAGGTCAGTCCAGAGTTTTTTTCTTTTCTCTCTCTCTCTCTCTCTCTCTCTCTCTCTCTCTCTCTCTCTCTCTCTCTCTCTCTCTCTCTCTCTCTCTCTCTCTCTCTCTCTCTCTCTCTCTCTCTCTCTCTCTCTCTCTCTCCCTCTCCTTCCTTCCTTCCTTCCTTCCTTCCTTCCTTCCCTCTCCTTCCCCCCTTCCTTCCCTCCCTCTTGATTCTCTCCCATTCCTCTTCCCTGACGTTTTTGATCGGCAGACAGGTGATGGCTTTTAATTAGCCGATGATGATGATGATGATGACGGTGAGATGGAGGAGGAGGAAGATGATAATGTTGATGGTGATGAGGATGATGAGGATGATGATGGGGAGGAGGAAGACAAAGAAGATGAGGACAAGGACAGTGAGAAGAACAAGGAGGAGGAGGAGGAGGAGGAGGAGGAATTATCAGTATGAGTGGACCGCGCTTGCCCGAGGGTTGATAGATGTGAAGAGACGTCTCCTCCTCCTCCTCCTCCTCCTCCTCCTCCTCCTCCTCTTCTTCTTCTCAGCTCCTCCCTCAACCCTCCTACTCCATCCATATCCTTCCCATCCTTCCCCACTTCACTCCACCCTGCCCCTTCCCTTCCTCTTCCATCCTTCACTTCTCCCCCTTCCACATCCCCTCCCTTCCACCCTCCCCTTCTCTCATTCTCTCCTTCCCCCTTCCCTCCCCTTCAACCCTCCCCTTCCCTTCTTACCCATATACTTTCACTCCTTCAAGTTCCATCCCCTCCCATCATCCACCCCCGTCTATCCCCCTTTCCTCTTCCCTTTTCCATTCTCTTCCGCTTCCTCTTTTCCTCCTGTCTTTCGTAGGTTGGGGAGGAAAAAGGGAAAGGGAGTTGGTTTTGGGTTCACTCACTCACTCACTCACTCACTCACTCATTCTCCCTTTCATTCATTCATTAATTTCCTATCAACGTCACTCTCTTTCGCCCTCTTTTTTTATCCTTTGTTTATTTCTTTATTATTATTATTATTATTATTATTATTATTATTATTATTATTATTATTATTATTATTATTATTATTATTTGCAGGTTTATTTATGTACGTATTTACTTTTTTTTTTTGCTTTGTCTGTTCTGTTTTTGTTTATTTTTGTTGTTGTTGTTGTTGTTGTTGTTGTTGTTGTTGTTGTTGTTGTTGTTGTTGTTGTTGTTGTTGTTGTTGTTGTTGTTGTTGTTGTTGTTGTACGGTGGTTTCGTTTCCTCCACCTCCTCCTCCTCTTTCTCTTCCTCCTCCTCCTCCTCCTCCTCCTCCTCGGCACGTTTCCATTCTCTTCTTCTTCTCTCCTTTCCTCCTCAATCTTCTTCCCTCTCACTATTCCCTTTTCTCTCCCTCGTCTCTCCATCTTCATCTTTCTTCTTCTATTCTAATCTTTCTTCACCTTTTTACCGACTCCTCCTTCCCTCCTATCCTTACCTGCTCTCTCGCTCCTCTGCCCACCTGTTACCTGGCTGGAGGGGCCGCGCAGGTAACACAGGTGTGGTGGATGCCTCGTTATGGGCAGGTGTGGCGGGAGGAACCTGAGGCGAGGCGGCCCAGGTATTTCCTTGAGAGATTGCGGAAAGACAAAAGGTGGCGTGTGAGAGGAGTGTGTGTGTGTGTGTGTGTGTGTGTGTGTGTGTGGGTGGGTGGGTTGGTGGGTGGGTTGGGGTTGTCAGCGTGCCAGGCTATATTCGCTCTTCCGTGTCAGCCTGTCATAGGGGCGGCGCCGTAGGTGAGGTGGACACGGGAAACAAGCGATCAAAAATATTATATCAGAGAAACTTGAATAACAAGCAACTCACTGATGGTCATGACGAAAACTATACTCGTTTTTAATTATGTATGGAAAAAGTAATAGAATATGAATGAATAATATATATAGTTTTAGATGTACAGAAAGGAAATTATATTACAGTGTTAATTGAAAAATGTGTGATAATGTGAAAATGTGTATATCTAAAAAAAATCATATTAGTTTTTCATGAAGACAAAATATAGTGAAAAATCATACAAAACACACGAGTTTCAAAAATAATCAGTTGAGGAACGTAAAAAAAAAACCGCTTGGTGTTCTGAATCAAATATTAAATGGGTTAAAGAGGATAATTCAAGGTGATTTAGATAAAGTACTTATACTAAAAACAAATCGTTAGAACACGTAGCAATGGAAGAAGAAGAAGAAGGTCTGCAAAAACTGGTTCACGAATAGGACGGTGGACGAACAGAACAGTTTAACCTAAGTCTATATACACCAAGTCAAGTCATACGCAGGTTTGTGGGAGGAGACACGGCCGAGGCGTGGTTTATGCGTGACACTGCTTGGAGCCAAACTATGGAATGTAGAAACAGGGATTTAGGGAAAACGAGGAAAGGCGTACTAATTTAAATCAATCACTTCAACATGCCCTCCCTCACACCCCACACCGCCGTTTGTAGTCATTGAAATTACAGTCACGCAATAGCACAATAAAAAGACATATTTTTTCGTCAGTGGCTTGCCTGAACGCGCTGTGAAAGAAGGCGAAAATGCACATCCAGAGTGCACACACGGCCCCAACTTTAGTCACCCCTGAACTGGCGGGTATTTTTTTTTGGCTCTAAGTGACGTCATCCCGCTGCTCCGCCCCAAAACCGCCTCCTGCGCATACCGGTCGCAGTTTTGAAGCAGAGTGACTTGACTTGGTATATATAGACTTAGATTTTAACCATAAATCTCTGGTTGATGCGAACACGAGGAGCTGGCATGAGTGAGCTGACTGGCCTCTCGTAGTCCCCTTGTAGCCTTGTGTAGCCTCGTTTGAAAAAAAAAGGCTATATCTAACTATTTGTCTAACTGTTACTGTTTATGTATCTATCTTTCTATCTACGTATCTATCTATCTATCTACCTATCTATCAGTCTACCCATTCATTTATCTATCTATCTATCTACTCTGCATAATTTAGGTTGATCATCTACGTTAATTACAAATGAACGAGAATATTAGAGAGCATACTTTGTTCCATCACTTAATTCAGAGTGCCAAAAATACATGAGGAAAGAAATGTAGAAACGCATTTTAAGAAAGAAAGCACAGAGTTACGAATTACAAGTTAGACGTTCTTACTGATGAGACAAATGAGAGAAAGTGCTCGTTGATCTTGTGTGTGTGGGGGTCGTCCGTACGTGCTCAGAATGGTCAGTAATAAACGAAAGTAAACGACGTACTAGGTGACAAAATTATATCCACGATTTAGTAAAGAAAAAACAAATAAAGGGAAAAGTTATCAAAAAGAAGTCATAGAGAAACCAGTGTGTGTGACCTCAAAGTCGTGTGTGTGTGTGTGTGTGTGTGTGTGTGTGTGTGTGTGTTGTTGGGAGGTGGAGGAGAACGAGGAAAACAAGACGAGAAAATGAAGAGGAAGAGGAGGATGAATACAAGATGAGGAAGAGGAGGAGGAGGAGGAGGAGGAGGAGGAGGAAATGGCAGCGAAGCAATACAAATAATCTTTAAGCAGGTTAGGAGGAGGGCAAAGCAAGGGAGGGAGGAGAGAAGATGAGAGGGAGGGAGGGAAGGAAGGTGGAAAAAGCTGAAGGAGCAAAGGAAGGAAGAAGGAAGGGGGAGGTAGTGATTGGGGGAGGGAAGGAGAGTGAAGGAGTAAAGGAGGGAAGTAGGGAAGGAGGAAGGGGAAGAGAGGGAAGGAGTCGAGAGAGGAAGGAAGGGAGGTAATGAAGGAAGGAGGGAGGAAGAGATACGATGCTTGCCAACAGCCCAAGGGAGGGAGGACGTGGTCTGGGTCTGAGGGAGGGAGAGAGAGAGGGAGGGAGAGGGAGGGAGGGAGCCTGTGAATGTATGTGTGTGTGTGTGTGTGTGTGTGTGTGTGTGTGTGTGTGTGTGTGTGTGTGTGTGTGTGTGTGTGTGTGTGTGTGTATAGAAGTTTCGTTGTCCTGTTCTGAGTTTCGTCTTTACTGTCTCGCTTTTTTTTTCTTTTCCCTGTTTTTTTTTTTTTTTTTTGGGGGGGGGGGGGGGAATTTCGAAACACAACGTTGGTATTCCAGAAAACGTTAATCAAGACGCTCCTCTGGGTGTGATTAACGTTACTCTGTCGTTAACGTTTCTGTGCTGGTGATTCTACAACGTTTTTTTCTTTTTTCTCAAGTGCCGCATTGAATATCATGGTCAATATTAAAATGGTGTATATTTAGTTGGTATTATCTTATTTTCTTATCTTTTTCTTTTTATATTTGTACGTCATTTAATTAGTCTATTTCTACCTATTTTTTTCTGTTTATTTGACTATGTATCTATCTATCTATCTTTCTGCTGTCTATCGATATTTTTTTTTATCTACGTATATTTATTTACTTATCTCTGTCTCTCTCTATCTCTGTTTATCAACGTATATATATACTTATCTTTCTATCTTTGTTTATTTATATATATTTCTATCTACTTATATATCCAACTATTTGTCTAACTGTTTATCTATTTATTTTTCTATCTAAGTATCTATCTATATATCTATCAGTCTACCCATTCATTTATCTATCTATTCATCTATCTATCTATCTATCTATGTCTTTCCTTCTGCATATGTCTGTGTGTTCATTTTGTCGTTCTTTCTCCACCTTTCTCTGCTTGCATCTCGTGACTGCGGCGCGGCACACAAGCAGCTTCCTCAGCCTCGTTCAGTCGTGCCGTGGAGAGGCTGGGTCTGTTTTTGCGTCTGTCTGTGTGTGGGGCGGGGCATGACTCTGGGAGGAGGAGGAGGAAGAGGAGGAGGTGTGCAGTATCGCCCCCCCCATACAGTGCCGCCTCCTCCTCCTCCTCCTTCTCTTTCTGCTCCTCCTCGTCTTCTTCTTCCTCTTCTTGTTCTTGTTCTTCTTCTCCTACATCTTCGTCTTCTTCTTCTTCTTCTTCTTCTTCATCGTCTTTTTTTGTTGTTGTTGTTTTCCTTCCAATCCTCCCCTTCCACCTCCTCCTCCTCCTCCTCCACCTCCTCCTCCTCCTCATGTGGTTGACAAAGGTATTTCCTCACCAATAAGTGGGTGGAGGTTACGAGTGTCTCCTCCACTTTAGGGTTGAGGAAGAAGAAGAGAAGAAGAGAGATGATTCGATTGATGGCTCTCTAACACTTTTTTCTTCCCTCAATTTTTATTTTTTTGTATTTTTTTTGTCTACAACTTGGAATCCATTAATCTATCACTATTTTTTTTCTGCATATCTTTTCCTTATTTCGTTTTTCTTTCCTTTCTTCATCTTTCCCCACCTTTCCTTTCCCTTCCGTTCCCTTCCTTTCCTTTCTTCTCTTTTCCTATCTCCTTTCTCCTTTCCTTTCCTTATTTCCTACCCATTTCTTTCTTATCGTACCGCGCCATACCTTACCCTACCTTACCTTAGTCTTGCCTTGCCTTGCCCTTCCTTCCCTTCCCTTCTCTTCCCTTCTCTTCCCTTCCCTTCCCTTCTCTTCCCTTCCTTTCCTTTCCCTTTCCTTTATTTCCCTTTCCTTTCCTTTCCTTTTCTTTCCTTTCCTTTCCTTCCTCTTCCCTTCCCTTCCCTTCTCTTCCCTTCCCTTCCTTTCCCTTTCCTTTCTTTCCCTTTCCTTTCCTTTCCTTTCCTTTCATTCCCTTCTCTTCCCTTCCCTTCTCTTCCCTTCCCTTCTCTTCCCTTCCCTTCCCTTCCTTTCCCTTTCCTTTCTTTTCCTTCCTCTTCCCTTCCCTTCCCTTCCCTCCCTTCCCTTCCCTCCCCTTCCCTTCCCTTTCCTTCCCGTCTCTTCCTCCCCTCCCCTTCCCTTTCCTCCTCTTCCCTTCCCTCCCCCTTCCCTTCCCTTCCCTTCCACGCCTCCGCTGTAGAGTGAGTAAGCAACACGAGAGAGAGTTAAAGGGACGAGCAACAGAACCTTATATGAGGAGGGCGTAACTAGAAGGAGGAGGAGGAGGAAGAAGAGGAAGAAGAGGGAGAAGAGGAGGAGGCTGCCAAAGTAAAAAAACAAAAAACAAATACAAAAAACACCAGGTAAAAGCAAACTGGGTCTCCGCTGCTCTGATGAATCACTGCTTGAACAAACGGGCGGGGCGGTGCAGGTGTGTGTGTGTGTGTGTGTGTGTGTGTGTGTGTGTGTGTGTGTACCTGACCACTTACCTGTTCATTTGGAGGTGGAGAGAACAGTGGTAAATCCTGAAGTGCCATAGATTCATATTTTTTGTCCTTCTTTTCCTCCTCCTCCTCCTCCTATATAAACAGCTTCAGAGTCAACCAATCCCTTTTCACGGTCCGTATAGAGTATTCAAGCTCCTATTAGAGTCAACAGAAGTTCTTTCTCACACTCAAAGACCCTCAAAGCAAGAACAAACCTTAAATGTCGATATCCTTAGATTCTCCCGCCTTCACATTATTTAAAACCGAAGACCGAAAAATAGATAAATCGGGTTCTCAAGAGTGTTTTTTCACGTTCATTGTACAGAAGCTTCGTCAAACTACCACCAGGGTCGAAGAACTACCCATGGAAATGCCGCCCACAACTCCCACGAAAGCCTTGTCAAATGTGTGTTCTTGGCCGGCGAAATGTCGAAGAACGTGGCCCCAAACTTCATCGTTCTCCTATTCCCATTCAAATACCCTCAAAGCAAGAACATACCTTTGATAACCTTCCCTCTAGAACCCAAAGAAACCGGTAGTGAGTCCCCAAGCTATCGAAGAACCCCCAACAACCTCCCACAGCAAGTTTTTCGACAACCTCCACCAGTAGAACCCGCCATCAGGTCTCCAAACTCCCCTTCTATAGGCCTGGTGGGCGAGGCGAGGCAGGGGCCGTGAGTCAGCGCGCGACGTCCCACACATACTGAATGGGACCCCAACCACGTAAACAGCGACAAAGAAGGATAGTGGAGACTCCTTGGGTTGGGGCGTTGGGCGTTGTCTTCTACCCGTCCTGCCTTCTCCTCCTCTCCTCCTCCGCCTCCTCTTTCTCCACTTCCTCTTTTTCCTTCTCTTTTGCAGCTTCAGCCCGTCTCCCTTTCCATTTCTTCTCCTCGCCTCCTCCCCATTCACAGTTTCAGTCTCTCTTTGCCCCTTTTCCCTTTTCTCAGTCCTCCCCTTCTCTTCACGTCCAGTCTCCATTCCTCAAGTTACTGTTCAACATCTGTTTCTTCCTTCTTCTCTTTCCCATCCGCTTGTAGACACCGAACCCGCTACTTATTTTCTTCTTCTCCTTATCCCTTGTGACGGAGAAGAGCACCGAGGCCACGTGCAGCCCTAGGGTAGGGTGTGTGTGTGTGTGTATGTGTGTGTGTGTGTGTGTGTGTGTGTGTGTGTGTGTGTGTGTGTGTGTGTGTGTGTGTGTGTGTGTTCACTTTATTTTTCTTAAGACCAGCGCACTCAACAAGGACAAAACAACCATTAGAGTCTCAGAACGTTACTCGCCTCGGTCACTGAAGGCGTTAAGGTCAAAGAGGGGATCAATCGGGTTCTAATCAGTGTTTCTTTAGGCTCATGGTACAGAAGAAGGGTCAAACTACCACCAGGGTCATAAAACTACCCCTGGAAATGCCCACAACTCCTACGAAAGTCTTGTCAAATAGGTGTTCTTGGGCGGCGAAATATCTTATAATACGACCCTCCACTGTCATGAAGCGCTTCAGTGTTTCGCTTGGCTTGGCTCACAGGATCTGCGTCTCTCAGTTCCGTTTCAACCTCGAGGGAGCTGCGTGTGCCGCCGCGCGTAGCTCCTTCAGGAAGTGTCGATCTACAGTGCACAAGGTCATACCCCCCAACCCCTTGACAGTAAGTATCCCACATCGATCCTGAGGTGCAAAAGGGGTAACTGTGTAAATTGACTCCGCGCCTCCAAAATACGATATTACGCCTCCATATTATAGTTAAGGGACGAAATACATGTCCCTCAACCATAATATGAAGGAACAAGTACTTCGAAGTAAAGAAAAAGGCCTAATCCCCTTCCGCTTACGATCTTGGGGGACGCGTGGGAAATCGTTTTTTTTGGGTGGGGGAGCATATTTAAACTACTCCAACCGAACTTTACATAACCTAACCTCTAACGGCCTCGACCCCCCTCCTAACCAGTGCCCCTCCCCCTGGATCCCCCCCAACACGTATGATGCGCCGGTAAAACTAGAGGAGTACAACAGTATGTGAGACCTTGGAATGGTTATTATTCTCGTGGGGGCAATATTGGAGGCGCGTGTGAATCTCCATATTTACTAGCCAGCGACCTCGGCGGTGGCCTCGGGTGACCGCTGCAGTTAAGGGCCGAGGGGAGGTGTAGCTTGTTTGAGGAGCGCTTGCAGGCTGAGGCTTGGCGGAGTGTAGGTTGGTGACGTAACGAGGAGGCAGCTGGCGAGGTGAGGTCAAGGGGTCCGAGGCAGTGACAAGAGAGGCCGTGTGGGAGAGGGAGGGCGAGGGGCATGGTGAGGAGGGGCAGCGTGGAGAGCGGGTGGGACGGAGAGCTTGTTTTGGATCTTGTGTCAACGCCAGCTTGCATGCGAGTGGTTCTAGTACGCGATTGTAGTGTATTGTTTTATTTATTGTAAAAACTGACAAGGGAGGAGGAGGTTGGTGTCTGTCTGCCACCACCGAACGGTATAGATATTATATAGATAGGCGCATAGAAAACTAGGTGATATTTAGTAACGGAAACTTTCATACACAGGATACGGAGGTAAACGAAATCCCTTTTCTTAACTGCTGTACATGATCTCTTAATGATTAATGATTTTTTTTAATAATATAATTACGGCATCTGATATAAAGGAAATAAGCTGGCACAACTCTGCCCTGTCCTGGTATTCAGTAAGCAAGACTAAGCACAAGTTCTAATAATCACTAAAACATGGAAATCATAAGCTGTCCGCCCAACCCTGTCAGTTGTCATGATCTGGTTGGCCTAAACAGAAGTCTAACAATTTGTTCTTTTCAGCCTGCAACTGCAACGGCTACTCCAACCGCTGCTACTTCGACCAGGAGCTGTTCGACAGGACAGGTCACGGCGGATACTGCCTCGACTGTGCCGCCAACCGCGCCGGCCCCAACTGTGAGCGGTGCCGCGACAACTACTACGAGCGGCAGGACGGCGTCTGCATCGCCTGCAACTGTAACGAGATCGGTGAGTGACTCGGTCAAATTTAGGATATCGACTTCCTAAGTGGATAAGCCATCACTGGTCCACTTGTTTTCCCTGGTTTATATTTCGGGGCGCGAGTTTGTATTAATCGCTTGGCTTAGATATGGGGCACTCGTATTCCTCCACTCCTTCAGGCATCACGTTCCTACCTTCACGTGTTACCCTGCACCTAGGGTGCTGTCAAGGCCATTATGAGGCCCAGTGCCTAAACAGATATAAGGAACAGGCATATTGGTCTTAAGTGATCATAAGATTTGACTGCCGTGTGTGCGTGTGCGTGCGTGTGTGTGTTTCCCCATGTCACCTCTAACCCCAGTGAACCGTGCCCCTCCTGCAGGGTCCCGGAGCCTCCAGTGTGCCAGCGATGGCCTGTGTCAGTGCAAGCCCGGCGTGACGGGCGACAAGTGTGACCGCTGTGCCGAGAACTACTTCGACTTCGGGCCGCAGGTGGGTTAGGCCGCCGGGGGTTTCTTCTTTGTTAGGCAATAGCCTAGGCCTACTGCCTTGGATTTTTATTTGTGTATCATATAAGGAATGTGTATATTTTGCAATAATGCTTTGGATAATTTTGTGTATTAATATTTATATTAAGCATTGTTTTACATATTGCAGTCGAGTACTAGGTAACCTTAGAATTAAGACTCCATTGTTCTGAAACCGATTCAAAATACTCATTGGTGGATCACGAAATTTGTAAAGTAATTATAATGGTGCAATAATGCCTCGGCAATGACAAGGGCAGGCATATGGCCTTAATAAGAGGAATAAATGCAAGGGTGATGATTTCACGGCACTAAGGATCAAACAATCTAAGTAAAATAGTCTACAGCAGTGGTTCTTAACCTGCCAGCAATTCCACTCAAAACATTGGCTTTCTCGCTCCAAGATCTTCGGAGTAAATGAGCTTGTCTGCCTTATTTCTTCCACATATCATATGTTTTTAGTTATTCAACTGCTGCAGTATATGCACTAAGGATGTATGTGCAGGTTTTCATAGAAACAAGTGTTAATAGCACAAAAAACTGTGCTTGATCGGCGTCGCATGACCCTCCAACACCCCCCCAACAAATTATATTATGCAACTAGGGGTCTAAAATGGAAAATGCTTAAAAGTAAAGATGGCGCCACTAGAAACACTTGCCTGCGCCACAACGGGCTGGGGCCGACCATCAGGCCCTACCATGAAGGCCTACCGGCGCCACAGGCCAAGACGCAAAACAAAAAAGCTGACTTTGTTTATAATGCCATGCTGTAGGGTTCATCAGGTCTTACAGATGTTATTATTCAATGTCATGTCTACAATGCATGGGTAAGCCAGGAAAACAATTTGAAGAAAACAACAACAACAACACTAATTTTGATGAACAATCTGTTGATCGGCGTTTGCGACGCAGGTGGGACTAAAGGTCTGGTCGAGGGGATGAACTGGGAGAAAAAAACAGCTGGGGACTACAGACGTGGGCCTCGTAAGGGATGGGCTTAACATGGTGCCACTGAGAGAGTGATTTATACCTTATAAATCAATCCCTCAGTGTCACCATGTTAAGCTCATTCCTTACTAGGGCCACGTCAGTCTTTTCTTATAAATCATAAGAAAAGATATTTGTAATTTTGCAACATTAACACTTTTGTTTATTATTTTCAGGATAGAGCTTTTGGGATTGAGGTCAGATGCATGTGTGTGCTGTGTTGCGTTTTTTCTTTGTGTCATTTAGTTGTCTATTTTAGAGTCCGTTAGGAAATGAGTGAACTTGCTACACCCACATAGTAATATCATACATACTTGCCTTAGTGTCTTTATTTAGTGTTTGTTTCATATCACTATCCGTCCTCTGCCCAAACAAGATTATCACCTTTCTTCTTACTTGCCTTACTTAGATCTGCTATCTATTCTTCCCTCCACAAAATGCTTTCCTACCTGTTAATTTTTTTGTAACTTTCCTGCCACATTCTCATGCACCAGTCTTTATGCAGTTTAATCTCCAACACTGTGCTGACTATATACAGTCCGTCTACCCACTCTTGTCGGCCTTATTTCCTGCCCTCCCCTGCCCTGCTTCAGACACTTCTCAGGAGGAACCATCACTCACTCACTGGTTGAGCTTATGAACTAAGTTGCTAACCTTGTCTTGAGGTGATGTACACTTGGTGCAGTGAGGCGTGTGCTCAAGAACAATAAAAAATATAATGTGATGCAGTGCTGGTGTCTCTAAGATGCAAAAGTTTCACTGTTGTTGAAATTGCTTCATGTTGTGTGAAGGAAGAGAAGGTTTGTCCAAAAGGAGGCATTATTTTTTCTATTTTTATTTATAGGGAAATTTATCAACCTGAAGTAATTTAGTAATATGACTTTTACTTTCATATATTTTGCTCTGGAATGACTGACTAAGACCATTCTGTAAATCATAATTTTATTGTACAAATGTTCTCCTGGAGTAAGGAAGCAGTTGTAAAGGAATCTTTGTTGACCAGCAGTTCAAATATCACTGAAGTTTCAGTTTCCTCAGCATATAGATATCACTCTTAATTTGTTGACTCTGCTTCACATTTGCCATGAACAAGTTAAAAGATGTGGAAACTTGCATGAAAATTACTCCAGTCAGATTGAATAACTAGCATGCAAGGTGAAACTACTAATTTATCTCTAAAGAAACAACAATCATATTCGGGTTTTCCCTCACCGCTGCAGTGCTGCCCGTAGTGCCGCTGTGCTAGTACTGGGGACTAATGTTCTTTATGCACCACAGGGATGTAAGCCATGCGGCTGCAACAATGCCGGCAGCCGGAACAACGAGGCAAGCTGTGACCCCTCGTCGGGCGTGTGTGTCTGCAAGGAGAATGTGGAGGGCCAGCAGTGTGACCAGTGCAAGCCAGGCTACTTCAACCTGGCAGAGCACAACGAGTTTGGCTGCACGCCCTGCTTCTGCTACGGCCACTCCTCCATCTGCTCCTCAGCCAGCGGCTATTCCGAGGGTGGGTGGGGCTGCTCTGGGCCCGGGATGTTCCCCTCCAGAATTTTAACATTTATGAAACGTTTGGCGAATGTTTATTACAAGCTTGCAAACTTCTTGAAACCAACCTCAATATTGCCTTAAATGTGCCTTAACACATCTTATTTTGTAGACACTTTTTGGTTTGTGCAAGCTTCAAAGAGACTTTAAACACACCTTATTTAGAAGCTTCAAATATGCCTTCCTTACACCTTGTAGAAGCCTTTATTACGCTTGTGCAAGATTCAGTGACACCAAAATTCCATTCACCTACCACCAAGATCTTTGGCCTTTTCCATATCATTTATATATGTATCTGCAAAGTGTTTCCTCTTAGTCCTGTTCATGCAGCATTTGATTGTCATCTGAACCTTGTGATTCACCAAAACTTTCTGTGGCAGGAGTGATTGAGAGTGGGTTCGTGCGTGGCGAGGAGCGCTGGGCGGCCGTGGAGTCCACTGGCCGGTCAGTCCCCGTCAACTACAACGCTGTCATGCAGAGTCTGGCGGTGTCTGCACCAGGCCGGGACAAAGTATACTTCCTGGCCCCAGGTGGGTGTTCGTCAGGGTTCTGGGTTTCATGCAAATCTTTTTTTCCTTTTGAAAGGAATTTTAAGTTGCCACAACCTGCACAGTGTGGCAGGTGTAAGACGCAGAGCTCATTAAGGACATACTGGTTTTCAGATCGTTTCCTTGGAGACCAGCGAGCCAGCTACAACAATGAGCTGTCCTTTTACCTGCGCATCGGAGAGCTGGGTCCTCAGGCCACCACTGAGGACGTCATTCTTGAGGGTGCCGGGCTGGCCATCTCGGCACCCATCTTCGCTCAGGGGAACAGCCTTCCCAGCACACAGGTGAATAACTTGGTTTTGAGACTGTTTTTTACTGTAATCTTTTGCAGCTTATTTTTCAGATATTCTTATATGAAATAATTTTTGTTTTTGGGAAGATTGTTTATAAGGTTGTGCTTGTAGTCTGCAGGAGGTTAATTGTTTTATTTGCCCTGACACTACAGAGACAGAAGTACGCCTTCCACCTTCATGAAAACTCAAAGTTCGGATGGTCACCTCGACTGGGCTCCCGCGACTTAATCTCTCTGCTCTCCAACCTGACAGCCATCAAGATCAGAGGAACTTACACTTATGAAGGTAAGTTGACGAATGACTCTTTAGCCACTTAATAGTGTGAGTGAATATAACTAGCTCAGGAAGAGTGAAAATGGACGTTAAACAAAATGATGATGATGAATATACAGTAAACCCTCGATATAACGGACCCGCTTATAACGGACTTCTAGCATTAATGAACTAAGTCTTCCCCCTATTAGTCCGTTATATCGAGGGTTTACTGTGACTAGTAATATGAAGTAAACAATTTACCTAAACTGGCTGTGAGTGTAACACGGATTTGCCAGAAATCTTGTGCTAGAATTCATGTCTTTAGTGATAAGATCAAATTCATCCCCCTGAACATCCTTCCCCAGGCCGAGGCTTCCTGGACGACGTGAGCCTTGAGACGGCCCGCCGAGGGTTGTATGGTGTGCCTGCCACCTGGATTGAGATGTGCACGTGTCCTGAGGGGTATGTGGGGCAGTACTGCGAGTCCTGTGCTCCCGGCTACCGTCACAGCCCCTCTAATGGTGGGCCCTTCGCCTCCTGCATCCCCTGCGACTGCAACTCTCATGCTGATATCTGTGATTCCGAGACAGGTGAGGCACCAGAATTTTGCATAAAAACAATCCATACACAGATTTTAACACATTGTAAGTACATTAGATGTGAAACGTCTGACCGCTACAACAATTGTTATTGAAATGTGGTCTCCAATGAAGAAAGTGAAGCTAAACTGTTTGCCCAGTGACAACTCTGAAGGATCCAATATATTTGATGAACTATAACCTTAGTCACAGCTGCTGATTTCATTCAAGAAATAATGACACATTCCAGTAAATACTCAGATATCCAAGCCAAGACATTTTAACCAAACAGTCAGAACTAGTACAGCATGTGTGGACTCTTTGCACCCCTGGAACAAAATTAATATCTAGGGAGAGTGCAAACCATATACATCCTGTGTTCTTATTTTTATTTATTTATGATTTTTTTACAACAAAGGAGACAGCTCAAGGGCACAACTTACATTGCTGGCACTTTCATAACTCCACAAAACATCACTTTTCAAAGGTCCAGTGAGCCTTCACGTGTGTGATCAACAATGTACCGACAAATGTCATTGTAAAGAGTTTTATGTCTCTTAAAGTGAAAATTATGAGCAGATTGGGTTGATATACATTCATTATGGCCTTTGTTCACTTTATTGTAATTATGAACCAATAATTAAAGTTAGGGGTGCTTTAAATATACACATTGACTTCACAACCCTGACCAAATAGCTGTTTTGGGGTAAAATATTTGATATTCTCCTGAAATACTAAATATCATGGAAAAAATTCCCAACATATATTTTTAGACTTGGGGGACCTAGTGAACCTAAAAACATATGTTGGGAAAACTTTCCATCAAATGCACACGGGAGTACATGAGGCCCTGGAGTACTGTGCTTGTATTGCTGATTCAGTGAGCTGTACCTTGGCCAGCCATCAAGAATACAAGTATTTCAAATTACAATAGGTTCAGCTTACCTCCTACAAACAGTAAATTAATGTCAAACTAGCTACTGCACTGTTAAATGAAAGCTCTCCTGTTCAGGTATCTCAAAGATGAAGCAATGTTTTCCGAAGGTAGTGAGTGTTGAAGATAGTTTTACTCTTTCCACTGTATTGCTTGTGATGAGCCTGACAGCATTGTGTTGACCACAGGTCGGTGCATCTGCCAGCACAACACAGCTGGGGAACAGTGTGAGCGATGTGCCAAGGGCTACTATGGAAATGCTCTGAGAGGAACAGCGACTGACTGCCAGCCGTGCCCGTGTCCCAACGGAGGTGCCTGCATCCCGCTGCCAGACGACACAGTGGTGTGTCTTGAGTGTCCCACAGGCTATGCTGGTGAGTCTTTAATGAATTTGTGAGTCCACACAACACTCGGCTCTATATTGCACTTTCAGCAATGCATGAGTCTGTACTGGGTCTTGTCTCCCTTTAAACCACAATGTGATTGTTTTGAAGCTTTTGTCAAATATACAAAAGGTGGAAATAGAGCCGAGCTATTTGGGAGGTGTTTGATGGCAACAGGATGGCTGGTAAAAAATAGTGTTTGTGGAAAATTTGTCATGTGTGGTGAAGGAGACGGAACAAATAAGGAGTGGTAGAAGTGGTTAGATGCGGCGTCCTCAGGTGGCCCAGACCTTTGGTGAAACCTGGAAGGAATGAGTTAACTAAGAAAGTATACATTAGTAAAGCTGATGTCGGGAGTGCAAGAGGATCACCCCCAGTGGCATGGGAAGACAAGGAGGTAGGATATTGAAGAGCAGGAAGGGACTGAAGAATGAAAGGACTGGAACATGTGAGGACAGAGTGTATGGACTGTCATGAATGGAGACCTCAGTTGTGGCATCTCCAGAGGGATCCATAGAACAGGCAACAGAGTATTTAGATATTCAGAAGTGGGAAGGGTAAAGATGCATGAAGCCTTTATAGATTGAAGTATTACATGGCTTCTCTGACTGCCAAGGAGCACTATAATTCAGTGGATGTAGAGGCTCTAAGGGTGAAGAGCTGGAGACCTTTCCTCCTTCAGGCCAGAACATCCATCTTGTTTTCAGGACCACGATGTGAGCTATGTACAGACAGTTTCTTTGGGGACCCCCTGGGGCGGCACGGACCCCCGCGCCCCTGCGAAGAGTGTGACTGTAATGGCAACATTGACCCCAACGCTGTGGCCAACTGTAACCGCACGACAGGAGAGTGTCTGAAGTGCATCTACAACACCGGAGGATTTTACTGCGACCAGTGTCTGCCAGGTGAGGGCTGTGTCGTGTTGGTGTGGGCGGTGTTAAGTCACGGGGTCCACAAAATATGACAAAAAGACTACTTTTTTCAAGTTTCTTGTATTAAGACTCCGAGGATAACCATTCAGGGTGTCATTTGGTGAAATATAACTCTTTCTCCCTGTCTTTGCTTAGCCCCATGCATAAGGCTGCATAAATGGGTGGGGGAGCAGTGACGCATGGCAGATTACAGGCTATGGGGGAGGGATGGGGACATGGTATAAGTCTGTTTTTTTGCTATATATGTATCTAACATATGTATATGTACATTAAAATATAATCTATTTATTATAGATGCATATATATATTATATTCATCTTTTTATGAGATATATTTTTTATCATAAATACAACAAACTCCTTAGTAAATTGTTGAGTAGCCATCATGCCCTGTATTGAATGTATAAGATGAACATTATCAAAATTTGCATTGAGAGGACACTGTATGACTCACCACTGCAACACACGAGGCACACATGAACCACCGCCGCCACCGTGCAGTGGTGGTGGAAGGCTACAAAGCTGTCATGACAAAGGGCTGAGTAAGCACTGGGCGGGCAGAAGTGAAGGCAGCACTGTATGCCCACGCGCGGCTTCCATGGGACTTTACACACTAATTCCTGTAGGTGGCTGCTTTCTTAACACAACCTTCCTTCCCACAGGCTTCTATGGCGATGCTCTGGCATTGCCCAAGGGTGACTGCCAGCCCTGCTACTGTAACGCTTACGGCACTGTGGCTGAGAATTATGGCCCACCCGTGTGTGACCAAGTGTCGGGCCAGTGCCAGTGCAAGGCCCACGTGACGAGCCTCAAGTGCAACGAGTGTGAGCCGGGGTACTGGAACCTGACCAGCGGGAGGGTGAGTGCTGGGGGAAGGTCTTTTGGTGTTGTTCACAAGTTAATGGACAAAAAATAGTTCCAGATATGTTTTTAATGTATTTGGTACTGACAAACAAAGTTATATTACATGAAGCTGCCGAGGAGGGAGTTAAATGGTATATTGTGGACTTTAGTTTGTTTGAATTGGTTTGCTCTGTGTGCTGCATTGCATATTTTACAGTGGCACACTGACTTCTGGATGGCTTATGCAAAGTATTAGCATCATTGGCTTTATCATCAACTTAGTGGATTTCCCTAAATTGATGAGCTTTCACTTCCTGCAGGGTTGTGATCCATGCAGCTGTGATCCCATTGGTGCCCTCAACAACACCTGCAACGTGAACACCGGCCAGTGCTTCTGCCGAGAGGGAGTGACGGGGCAGAAGTGTGACGTGTGTGAGGCCTACCACTACGGCTTCTCACTGGACGGCTGCCAACCCTGCGACTGTGATCCTGTGGGCTCTGTGTCCCTGCAGTGTATTGCCACTGGCCAATGTCAGGTGAGGGGGGCGGGGCAGGGGGAGGCAGCCAATCCCAGGCTACTAAATCTTGAATCATCAGTCTTGGCATACTATCCAGGACAGACTTTGTAGAGACTGAGGACATAAAACAGGAGTGAGAGACAGTCTGTTTGTTTCATCAGGGATAGTAAGAGCTATTATTGGTTATGGAAATAGTACAAAAATATCTGAATTTACTTTGATAAAATATGTACATTCTAAGTAAACTTCATATTCTGTGGCTGGGGATGGATGGTGACCAGCAGTATGCCTGTACTTTCCAAAGCGTGTTCATAACCTCCCTTTATCTCTTGATCATCTTGCTCCACAGTGCCGCGAAAATGTGGATGGTCGCCGCTGTGACAGGTGTCAGGAGAACACTTATGACAAGCAGGCTGGCTGTCGAGGTGGGTGGTGGAGGTGGAGGTGGTGGTGAGCGCAGGCTGAGGTGATCTGTGGAATGATTGTGGTGAAATGAAAATCTGTCTTTGTAGGCCCACCCTTTATGTTCTTTAGCTGGTGCATCATGTTATTGTCACGTTACCCACAGACTGCCCTGCCTGCTACTTACTGGTGCTGGACAGCGTCAGCATACATCGGGAGCGCCTGGCCGAGCTGGAGCGTCTGCTTCAGGACATTCTGATTCACCCGACGGTGCTCAATGACGAGATCTTCGAGGAGACGCTGGCCACCGTCATGAGTCAGGTGGAGGAGCTCTGGGACGATGCTCAGGAGGCTGCACGCTCAGGAGGTGAGATCTGGGCAGAAGGAAAAAATGTCATGAACCTTGTGTTGAAGTTAAGATTATGAAGGCTTATGAAGACTCATCTTCATGTCTGTTACTTATTCCAAAAGGCCTGACTCTCAGCCCTCCCTATCTAGGCTGTAAAGGAGCTGGAGCAGATAAGGACCGTCCAGGTGCTGTGAGCCAGAACTGTTGTAATTTGCTTTTTACTTTCAAGTGGCCTTGGAGTCTTGATTACTCATAAGCTTAAGGATGGACATGTCTGGCTGAGTGTGACTTGTCAGTGCTTCCCAGGGGACAAGACCGTGGCTCAGCACATGGAGGAGCTGCAGGAGCGCATTATGGATGTGAAGGAGCTGCTCCAGGGGATCAAGAATGCCATTGGGCTTGGGTCGGACATGGCCCTCCAAGGGGAGCACAACATCACACAGGCAGAAGGAATCATCCAGCGGGCTCGTGAGGCACTCAGGGTGAGCTTCTTGATGCAGCTTAGTATATAGAGAAAAAAACAGCAATTTGTGCTCTTATTGATGTGTCAAAACCACAAGTCCCCTTCATGTTAGTACACTACAAGGGAAAAACAGGCGATGGCAGAGAGCAATGTAGTGCAACTTCAGTTATCCCCAAGCACTTATTGCATTATTTCCGCACCACCATTAGAAGGTAGTGACAAAGCTAGATCAGTTTTCTCTGAGCAGAGGAAGTTAACCCTCTCACGCACCGCAAGTTTCCAATAAGTTTCTGTTCCACTCACCATGCATTTCTCGGCCCGACCGGCCTTTTTTTGCCGCCGCGATGCTCTACGTTCCCGGACGTATTTTACCCTCACAGATATATCGTACACCAATAAATTTGGTATCAGTTGCTTCATAAAGACTTGTACTAGAATATGCGCGAATAAAAATAAAGGAAAATAAACAATACAAACTCATTTCAAGTCTCCGTATAGAGTACTGTAAACAATAAATCTAAGTACCGACTCCTCATCTATGCTCCTTAGAAAGGTTGCCATATGTTACCATTAAGAAACTTATCCCAACAAATGATGTTCCCAAATTTGATGCACTTTCACTGCAAACTTAACTTTTAATCAATTTTTTAAACTTTTAAGACACGTTTCGCTGGTCGTGGGTTCAATCCCCGGGGCCGGCACAACTTCAAAATGCCTCCCTAATGTTCTGCAGTAGATTATACATTTCACCGAATATCTTGTTTATATGCCTCTGAGGTGTCCGTGTATCTTGTACTATAATTTCTAAGTCTTTGTTTCCATCACTGTGTCGATGATTGTCCCTCCCATCTTATACACTACACTTGGTCTATTTTTACTCTCCATTTTCATTAAACTCCATTTCCCATTTTCTACTCTATTCATGTATCTCATTTAAATCTTCCTGCAGTTTACTACAATCATCATCATCTCTTCTTTCTAAGCAGTTTGGCATCATCTGCAAACATACTCAAGTAACTCTACTTTGTTTGTGTGCGTGTGTGTGTGTGTGGGGTGAATGTGTATGTTGCATAACTATCGCATACTTCTCCGTGCAGTGACTTCCTCCCTCCACAGAATGCACAACTCTACCTGGATGTGCAAGGGAATGAAGCGCTCACAAAGGCTATCGAACGCTCCAAAGAGTTCGGGCAACAGTCTGATAGGATGACACAGATTGCTAGTGAGGCGAGAACCTTGGCAGACAGGTAAGTCAACATTTCTCTACTTGCCATACATATTTGCTGATTTTAAAGGATACATATTCATTAAAATTCCTCATACAATACTATACAAGGCAGTGGCCAAGTAGGTAACCGTGTTTATCATCTACTCGCCTAGGTCGGTTTTCTCGGAGACTTCTGCCTCTCACATAAATCAATTTCAAAGTCTGAAAAGGTGTTTTTTACATTCTTGATAAAGAACCTTTGTCAGACTACCACCAAGGTCATGAAACTCCTCCAAAATCCTTGTCAAGTGTGTGTGTGTGGTTAGGCACTGAAGTGTTTAACCCAGAAGCAGCAGGGATCATGTTTCTTAACGGTCCCTCTAAGCGAGAAAAATGAGAAAAATCACCCCTCACACAAACCATTTCTTAATATATATCAAAGCATTTGTGATCAGATTATGTATCATCTATTTTGGGGTTTTATATCATGGCACAAATTTGGCCCGTCGGTGCTACCGGGTTAAGAATATGGCCCACAGTGTCACTGCCTGAGTCCATACACAGCCAAGTGAACTTGCCTTCTGAATCACAAGTTGCTTTCATCTCCGGGAATAGAGGCATTAACTACAAAACTTCAATCTTGCTTTTGAATTTTCAGGTAAACTTTAGGATGCTCATGCCACAAACTACATGTCTTTCTCATGCACACTTTTTAGCTGTTACATCAGCTATTCTTAGTACCTTCAAGTACACTATGCATAGCTTGTCTTCATAAAACTCTTCCAACAAAGTTTTGATGAATTTTCCTTTTTGAAAATGTCTCTGCACATGAACAGATTTAGTTTAGTTTGCAAATCTTCACTAGGCAAGAGGACGATGCTGAGAACATCGAGGACGTGGCATACGAGGCGCGCAACACGTCGAGTGAGGCCGTGACTCTGGCGAGGAAGGCGGTGGACGATCAGCGGGACATCACTGACTTGATCAAGGTGACGATGGCACTCCTGCTCAGCTGTTCACAGTTTTGCTTTTAGTTTTCTTAACCCCTAAAAAGTGCAAAGCTTCTTTCCCTCTCAACTAATCTTTCCATTAATATCTTTGATGTGGACAGTTTTTAGAGATCTTTTCATCATTATTAGAATAAGGCCATACTTTCTTGGCACAGCACTGTTTACCTGTCATGCAGCATGTTCTAGTAATATGCTCAAACTCTTACTTTTTCACTCAGCATTTTGCCAATAATGTTTAATTACTGGCCCAAAAATGTCATCAATGAAAACGTTGAATGAGTGATGTTAAAATGACATTTTATTAGCGCCGCCACCTCAGCATTGCAATGTTTTCCCAATTGAAAGCCTCCTATCATATTTTTTAGCTTTTTAGTTTATATTAAATCAATATGAGCGACACAAGAGTCGCTTGTAGTGCACCACCAACTAATTTACAATGAATGATGTGAGGAAATAGTAGTGGCAGAAGACAGGTGACTGGCAGGAGCCTTCATGATGGTGCCACAGTGTCATGACTAGTGAACCACAGTTGCTTACTAAAGTGTAAGTAAGTGTGCTTGACAATCCCAAGGCAGCTGCCAGACAGAATTGCTATCAGGAACTTACCAAAGCTCCTTTTATCAGGGCTCAACAGCAGACAGGCACAGCATGTTAGGGAGGGGGCTGAGATTACAGTTACTTGAGCTATATATATTTACACTGCAGGTAATTATGATAATTTCTAATGCAGGATTTGGACAACGAAGTGGTGGATATTGCAACCTTGCACGAGGAGACACTGAAGAGTGCCAACGAGTCTCGCGTCATGGCCAAAGCCACGTACCTGGAGGCTCTGGCGATATCCACCGATGCGTCCAGCATTGCCATCCCTCCCATTGATGCTGATGGACTGAAGACTGAAGGTGAGCCACTCATCTGGGGTGGAGGTTAGGATTAGGGTATTGAGGGTATGTGAGTTACTCTCGGGGTAATGTGCCCTTTCATGATTTTACTTTCAACCATAACCACTTGGTGTACCTATACTACTTAACACTTCTTTATTCATTTATTCATTGTCTTTATCACCTTGGCTTTTTAAAATGTTTCAGTCTGAATCACCTTTCTCCGTGCCTTCAGAAGAGGGGGAGCCTGCCAGCCTCCTGGTTCTGAGCAATTTCTGATTTTTTTTTATTGGGTTAATCACTCAATCAAGTGCGGCTTGACAAATGCTGCCTAGGCCCCAGAGGAACACATTGTTCAAGGTTTGAACAGACTACAGTAAGGAATTTCAAAATAAAAAATAATTGTACATTCCTGGAATATCCTCCCTGGAACTTGGATATTCCCCTGGTGACTCAGGACCTCAGAACCTTGCTTTATGAATGGGTTGTCTTCATGAGAAATAGTTTGCTAAGCAAGATTTCATGTGTGAATCCATTATAACTTGGAACAAATGAAGTTTGGTTCTAGGAACCTGATATAATCCTCCATTAAAACCAAGAAATGCCAAAACTCTTACTACAGCATTCTCAGGAGTGGATAAGTATACTAGTGACTCTGATGAAACATACATGGTATGGTCTGGGGTGTAAGGGGTCAACAGTGAGGTGGAGGAGGCTAAGGAGGTACACACAGCTTGTGACAGGATATAGTTGAAAAATTCTGCTGGTAGTTACTCAGGATGGGAAAGGGGCCTGCTTGGTGAAGCCCTCGGGAGGCCAGGCACAGGGTGGGCAGGGCACTGCTCTTCCTGGTGTATGCTCCCAGTTGATGCTGAAAACTTGAATGACAGATCTCCATCCACCAAAAAAGCCATGAGGCTGTGCTGAGGAGCAGTAATCAAGCAACACAGGAATACTGAGCTTGTCTGCAAACCTTTAATTAATTCAAAAGTACAAATTTTGAACGGTCACCTTGTAGCTACAACACAGCTTTAGACTTGGTAAGAGATTGCATTTGTGAAATAAATTAAGATTCATCCCAGCATTATCTATGTTTACAAAAATGATTCAGGATAAAAGTGCAACTCATTACCTAACCAATCCCTCTCCTTCCTGCAGCAAACAGCCTGTCCCGCGAGGCTGAGCGCCTTAAGGCAGAGGCAGAGGAGCTGAGGGCAGGCCGACAGGAGTTGATGCACGGCGTGGAACTCCAACTTGAGGAGACGACCCAGCTGGTGGAGCGCGGCCGAGAACAGCAACAGATCACGGCAGAGCTGCTGGCAGACACCTTCACGGCCGAGGGACAAGCCAAGGACGCCATCAGGACTGCCGAGAAAACCCTCTCTGAAGCGAAGGAGACACTCAACATCCTGGAAGGTAAAGCCGTGAGTCAACAGTATTGGAGAAGTTAGGGAGTAGAGACGTGGAGAGGAAAAAAAAGATCTGGCCAGGACAACAAGGACACTTGGCCGAGACATTACAGGTCTTCAAGACGTGCTGCTGCTGAGGCATCATCCGCTGGGGCAGGCAACAGGTGGCTGGACGGCTGTGTAATGATCCGGGGTGAAATCGGTGGGACTCTGTGTTTCCTTGGTGCACTCAGCTTTGTGTAGTTTAAAAGTGAATTCCACTTTACCATGTCTCCACATGACATCTGTGAGTCATGAAACAAGTGAGATATTGATCCAGACCCGAGAAGGGTTTTACCGGTGGCGGGATTGAACCCTCACCCAGCTATATGGGAAGGCCACTCTTTAACCAGTTGGCCAAAAAGGTGCCCCACTGGTGGAGTGAGGGAGGCTCTCCCCATCAGGCGGGTCAGTCACTGCGCCAGCATGGGGTGTTATCACAACAATATTTGCCAAGTTCTCCAACCTTCAGTTAATTTTGCTTCACCCTTGTGAGAATTCACTTTTAAACTAAATGAGGCTTCCCTTTCTGTAAAAAATAATGGGTGTTCTTTTATCACCAACCCTGACACCTGATGGAAGTGCCTCAAGCAGAGTTAGTACTATATAATGAGGGTCTCTTAAGGAACATTTATTTGCATTAATTAAAATTTCTATGTAGTTAGCTTCTGTGTGCACAATTGTTCAGAAATAATAAAAGATTCTCAGCCTAACTGATATTCAATCATTAGGAAAATGCAAAGGAACAGCTGGTGCTATTTTCTGGTTGTTGCCAAAGTGTAAATAACAATATTCAAACTATTCATTGTCATAAAAATTTTCAGGTTTCGACAAACAAGTGCAAGAAAGCTATGAGGAAGCGCAGGATGCCCTGAGACGGGTTGATGAGATTGAGGAGCTGATCCGTGAGGCCGAGGACCGCACACAGGAGGCTGAGGAAGCCCTGACGGGAGCTGAGGCAGATGCTAAGGGTGCTCGGGACATTGCCAAGACGGCCCAAGACACGGCCAACGAGGCCAGCGAGCAGGCTGGTGAGGTGCGTCTCAAGGCTGATGCTACCAAGGTGGAGGCCAGCGCCCTCAAGGATGAGGCTGACCAACTGGCCACTCGTGTGGCCGCAACGGCCGCCCGTGTTACCATCTACGAGAGTCAGGTAGAGTCTGATGAGGAGCAGGTGCTGGAGGCACAGGAGAAGGCCAACCAGGCAAAGGGCCGTGCAGACGAGGCCAGTGCCCGTGTGCGAGAGGCTTCCGAGACTGCAGAGGAGATTGTGGATCTTCTTCAGCGGGCAACAGACCTGGACCCATCCCAGCTGGACGAACTCGATCGTCGCCTCAAAGAGGCCTGGCAGACATACTACCAGAGTGGCATTGAGACGACCGTGTCAGAGTTCACCGAGGCTCGTAACTGGCAGCAGCGCCAGATTACCCTCTATGAAGAGGAAATCAGGAAGCTTCAGATAGAAGTCCGTAACATTGAGGAGATCAAAATTTCCCTTCCAGATGGATGTTACCGTCAAATAAAGCTTGAGCCGTAAACATGTGAGGGTCCCAGTAACGGTAGTTTTTGGAAATGAGGGAAGCTCAAGGAGAACACTTCTCAATCAGGGAGCAATACAAGGGTTTGGGGAGAAATCAGCCTCTTCCATTAACTAATGTATATAAAATATTTGTGCATCTGGCATCTGTTCTGCTAAAACTTACTTTTTTTGTTAGGTCTTGTATAAATTAAACCAAAGGGTAAAACAACTAACATCATCGTTCTCCAGCAGAGCGCCTGCGTAGTGCTGGCACGCTGCTGTCAAGGTTGTGCCACACTTGCCTCTTTTGTTGTTAAGTAATTACTAGGACTGTTTAGGGTACAGGCGATCCCCACTTTAAGAACATCACCTCAACAAAAATTTTCTTTAATGATGTGCATGTTTTACTTCCCTTCTTGCACCTAACAAACATCAAAATTAGCTTTCATGTTTGCAGTTTTCATTAAATGATTGTTATAAAAACAAAATAGGGCATGATATAAAATAGTACTATAATACAAATTATCAAGTGCTGAGAGAATTGAAAAATTAACGCATGTTGCAAGACCGGCACCAACATGGCATATTCCTCCTTTTCTATTACCATTGTAGTTTTTAGCACGGTAAACTATCACTGAAACAAAGGAAGGGGCGGCAAAAGTTACTGGCAAAAGGCTGAGCTGCTTGGAAAGATACTAATAACATTGCTACATCAATTACTCCACATCAAAACATAAGACAAATATTAATTCAGACCAGCAATAAAGGGGTTAATATGGGTGGATGAGGGAAAAATCGGGGTTTGGGAACTAAACTATTCAACCCATGTTATATTATGTTTCACCGAGTGGGGGTCGCCTCTACTGGCTCTGTAGGTGATGCATTTTTTCCCAGTCATATCATAGGAAGTTCAGTGTACCATGATGACTTGTAATGCTGAAAATTATTGGAGGTCTCCTGTTGCTACAAGGGAATTGACGAATCTTACCAGAGTTCTTTGGTTGAGAAGTTGTGTTGTTTAAGGCTTAAGGTTACATTTTTTTTTTTTTTTTTTTTTGCAGGTCAAAAATCAATATGCCAAATCAGGTTCTGCCATGAGGCTGTGATGTGCCAACACTGCCAACCTTTCCCAGTCTTTCAGTGGCTTTGCATACAAGCGTCAGAGCAGTGCCTCACAATACTCACTTCACTACTTGGGGACACGGCTGCCTCTGTGTGTGTTTCATGATTGATCTTTTGAGAGTAGCGTTTAATTACGGCAGAAAAGATGACGTCTGAACGGGCTTCGGTTTTGTATAGTCTTAATAGTTTGGAAAAAATGTCAAAAGTTATTACAATAAGTAGGTTTGATTTTAACACTTCATAGGAATTAAGTTGCAAAATTCAAATATTTTTACAAGTTTTAAGGATGCTAGTGTATACTATATCTTCTTGAGGATGAATGTCACTTTCATAATTCTCTCCTTTATGTGTAGACCTTTAAGTCTTGTAGATATCACTTAAATCTATAAAATTTAAAACAGACTAATGTGACCAACCTTCAGAATTATAAATTATTTTTGGATGGCTGACATGACCCACAGAATGTACCGTGTACATCAGGCAGGTCAAAGGACTTTTAGATTATTTAAAAAGCTGAATAATACTTTTGGCTCCCAACACTGCAGGTGACTTCAAAATTTTGTTACAGCTGTGCAAAGAAATTTTACATGAATTTTATCACTGTACATTTAACACATTCATATTGAGTGACAATGTAACAACGTAACAGTAATCTGCAGGCTGGCCGAGGCTGGGGGGCAAGGCCTTTCTCTCTCTACAGATTCAACCAAAGACATTTAAAAACAGGTAAAGGGGAAAGGTGGCTTGCCCCTCGGCCCCTCACTGCTGCAAACTGCCAAATGGTTCATTGTGATCTTGCATAGGTGCCAATACTTAGATTACATTAATAAACTTTTTGATTAAAACTGTGCATTATTTAACCCTTTCTTCCTAAAGCAGCAGATAAACTTAAGGTTTTAAGCTGTGTCATGACAATAATCTATTCCAGTGACGTATACTCATATGTTATTGATGCGCATGATTTGAGCTAAATTACCTGCCACAACTACAACAACTATTACTAAATTACCTCCCACAACTACAACAACTATTACTAAATTACCTCCCACAACTACAACAACTATTACTAAATAACCACACAGGAAATCTCTATAGTATCTAGTATTGAGTAGAAAAAATGGATCATTGTGGAGAATATAGTTTGGTTGGGGCGCTTGCAAGGACTCTGTGTTGGTCTGTCGAACTGGCCCTTAGTCCGCAGCCCTATCTTTAGGAATCCTCACCAGAGATTTCATGCCAGCTGTATGTGGTAGTTTAAGCCATGTACAGGACGTTAACCTAGAGTCCCTCCCTCCCCAGTTAAATTCAACTCTCACGCATCCATCTAACACATTTAAGTTTTTTCTCTCATATTTTTACCCTCCAGGCTGGGTGGGGGAGCGTTAACCCGGTAGCAGCGGGGATCATGTTTCTTAATGGTCCCTCCAAGTGAGAAAAATGAGAAAAAATCACCCCTCACACAAACCATTTCATAATATATATCAAAGCATATGTGATCAGATTATGTATCATCTATTTTTTGGGGTTTATATCATGGCACAAATTTGGCCTGTCACTGCTACCAGGTTAACTAACACTGGTTATGGCTTCAACAGCAGGTCCCCAAGTTTGTATGGGATGGGAAAGGAAATTAAAAGAAAATGGATGAAGTATCTGGTCTTCAGATTTACCTTTAAACTTAATATGTATCCTCGCAGTGACTACCAACACCTCTTTGTACACACCTGTCACATCTGGCCATTCCTCGGACCAGCCCGACACCCTCACTGGTCTTTAGGTCTTGAGGTGTTTCACAAAGGGACCCAAGCCACCACTGCAAGAAAACACACACACATCAATAAAGCGGAAACAAACATACAAATATACAAAACAAAACATTATTGCTGGTGGTTGCAGCCCTATCCAAATGGCCATATACCTTTCTAAAATTTGGAGTGCCTTGGGGTTGGGGTGAAGGTGGGCTCGTTTGATTCTAAAAAAATGTGTCCCCATCCGCCACAGGCTCCAAGGTTAGCTGATGCGACGGAAATGAGCACCGAGGCCACGTGCAGCTATTGCGTATGTCCTTATCTTTACTTGCTTACTCCCTCGGTCGGTCTCTCTCTCTCTCAAGGCTCAGCTTAAGCAGACTATACTTAAAGGTCACTCTCTCCTGCTTCATCCCCGTTGTGATACACACGTTAGCACGATTATCGCTCTATTTATTGATAACGTAAGTTCTCCGGCTAATTTACACGACGAAGTAAATATAGTAAATGTAGGCCTAAGCTATAGTTTGTTTTTATTAAACTAGACTGTTCTAAGACTATTCTCCCTGGCTGGAAACTTGTACATAAAGCCGTCTTATATCTACTGAACACCGCTGCGGAGGTGCCTCAGCAACAGACACGTACACTCCTGACATCCCCGCAAAGGTGCCTTGACACCCGTGGCACAACACACATCTTAAAACGCCCCTGCAACTCTGCCCAAACAGCCACGAAACACCAGAAACACACCACGCCATGTAATAAAGTATACAGCGTACCAGAGGGAAAGGTAAAAAACGTTCATTTGTAATAACACTACAAAGAAATGTCTTCAATCATTGGTGTTTTTAGTGCAAGCGAAATCGAAAATTAAAAAAGATTTCTAGTCTATAATATGTGAACAATGATAATGCTTAAAAAAATCAGAAGCGCGAGATCATAAGTAATTCTGACGACAAATACCGTTAATCTCTTCCTCGGCTGGTCTCCTATTAGCTAGTCTCGCGGCGCCGTGTCATTACTCTCATGCATCTCCTTGAAGGCGTCCTTTACTCTCTTACACGGGAAAAACTTGGCTTGCTTCTGGAAGTCAAATCCGTAGAAGCGACAGAGGAAGAGGAAGGCCTCGACGCGGCGCAGCTGTGCGAAAAGCGTCGTCCTTGTCGTCTGTGTCATGCCGTCGAGCGGCCTCACGTCCAGCACGTGCTCCAGCATCAGCAGCCTGTGGATGAGGGCCTTGGCGGCGGCCTGCACCTCCTGCACCACCGCGGGGTAGCCGGGGCCTTGGCCCAGCCCGGGGTACTGTTCGCCCAGGAAGTCCCACTCGGCCTCGTAGTAGGAGTGAACAATGAAGTGCGTGTAGTCGAGGAGATTCCCGTTGCCCTTCTCCTGCGTGTAGGCGAGCACCAGCCGCACCTCGTCCTCCAGGAAGAGGCCGAGGAAGTCCTTCCTCCTGTACACTGAGAGCCAAGTGAAGTTGTAAGGGTCGAGTGTGATCGCGTCCCTCGTCACGTAGGTGGCCGGCGCGCCGGCAGAGTTCAGCCGAGAGTTGGTCAGCTGCGTCTCGCCGTCGAACTCCGACACCTGGATGGAGATCGTCAAGGTGGCGCCGTCGGCCGGCCGGACGAGGATGAGGTCCACGTCGCTCTCCGCCATGACGCCGAATACAGTGAGCGGCGACTCCCAGGTGGGGAGCAGGTAGGTGGGGGAGGGCTCGTACAGGGTGGTGATCAGCCCCGTGACGGGGAGAGCCTCGGCCCCGGCCACCCACCCTACCGCCGGAGACGCCGCCGTCAGTGACAGATAGCACCACAACGCAGCTAAGACGCGCTCCATCTAATATCACCTCGTCCATATGTGTGTGTGTGTGTGTGTGAATGACAGGAAATTTACCAAATATTATGGAGATTATCGTAGACAGCGAGTTATTTTGTTATATGTGTTGGATACCTGGAGGAAAATCATTGTCTAACGTTTATGAAGTAAACGCTACTTCCTCTCCGAACTTGTTAGGCGGGACACTAACAGAGTGTGGGTGGCCGGACCGCAGGGTTATTGTGCGCAGCAGAGGACGCGCCCTGGTTGTGTCGTGAACAAGACGACGGAATGCAGGCACGAAACTGCTCCGTGTATGGGGTTGGACTCTCTCTCTCTCTCTCTCTCTCTCTCTCTGTATTGAGGTTAATAAGGCACCTTCGTCATTGTTCACGAGTACACAAGAGGAACGCATGAAGGGCATACTCTTGCAGAATCTTTTACATAATGAAAAATAAAGAAAAGCAGTACTGTACAATGGATATGATATTTTACAAATCTATACGTATCGTTCTTTTCCTAAACTGATCTACTAAATGAAGGCATAAGTGCACGCAGACAAATGACCACTGAGTAAAAGCATAAAGCATCTCATTTGTGAATTCCTCAAGCACAAAAAGTTAACAAGTATAAGTATCAAAAATACTACAGAATTTGGGATAACCTCTATAAGCTGGTCCATTGCTGGATACCATATGACGTACGATTCTCTTGAAATGAGATCACGTAGTCATCCTTTGAGAAATCGATTGGCGGTATACAATTTATAGAAAATGGAGTTCTGTTGAGGGACACTTCAAGTATTGCGTATTTACTAACAAATCAATGTAGCACTTTCCACTTCATGCAACATAACTAGATCAAAGGGTAACCGAGCACTAAGTTGGTCAAGGCTCCGCCCCCTCCCTCACCCTCCCTCCAAGGTAACGTTGGGTCATATTCTCAAACCCTTCGGCGTCCAGGCACGCACACATTCGGCAAGGCTTTCGTCGGGGTTACGGACATTTCCAGTAGTAGTTTTATGACCCTGGTATTAGTATGACCATTCTTCTGTACCATGACTACGTAAGCACATTCATCAAAACCCGATTAATCTCCTTTTAGGCCTTTGAAATTAGTTGACCATTGACTTCTAACTCAAACCTCCCTCCACCCGATCAATCTCTTGCCCTTACCTATTGAAAAGTGGGCGGGGCTTCTGGTGGCCTGTTTAGTGTACGCTGAAGAAAGATACCAATGCGAACCGTTTGATCACTGAAGTTGTAGTTGTTTAACGTAGTTTTCTTTGGACTAAAAAAGAAGAAGAAAAAAGCCGCATCTGAACAAGTGGGAGTTAGCGGAGCGAAAGTGGCGCGTGGGCTAGAAGACTATGTGGGGGAAGAAGGGGGAGAAGGTGGGATGACAGAGGAAGGAGGGGAAGGAGGGGAAGGACAAGATAAATGGAGAGAGGAAGAAAGGATGTAGGGAGGAAAGGGGACGTTGACAAAATTGATGGAGAAGGGGTAGTAGTAGTAGTGGATGGGGAAGATGGAGAGGAGGGAGGAAGTGGTATGGGAGGAAATTAGAGAAGTGGAAGTGAATGGGGGAGTGAAGGAAGACCCCTCCCACCCCCACCCCCAAGAAAGGAAGCAAGGAAGAGTTTTTGTTCTTAAAGTGTATCTAAACAAAGAAACGTCTGCTGGTGCCAATAAGTCTTCAGCCACTGTAACGCCCTTAAAATGTGTCCTGATACCCATGTTCAGGAGGCGGAATAGGAGGAGGAGGAGGAGGAGGAAGAGGGGGAGGAGGAGGACGAGGAAGAGGAGGAGGAGCGATAGGGAAAAGATGAAAAAAAGGAGAGGTAGAAAGAAACAAAAAAGTATGTTATGGTGTTATTATTATTATTATTATTATTATTATTATTATTATTATTATTATTATTATTATTATTATTATTAGTAGTAGTAGTAGTAGTAGTAGTAGTGGTAGTAGTAGTAGTAGTAGTAGTAGTAGTATAAGCAGTGTACTTGTTGTTGCCGTAGTACATAATAGCAAAAGTAATGGTGGGGATAGATTTATGTAGTGTCAGTCGTAGTATAAATAATAAAACAACAATAAAGATCGGAAGAAGATAACGAAGGTGAAGGAACAGGTGGGGGAAGAGGAAGAGGTAGAAACATTATGTCTTATACGCAACTGTAACGCATCAATTTAAGTTTATCAATGAAATTTTGAGAGAGAGAGAGAGAGAGAGAGAGAGAGAGAGAGAGAGAGAAATGTGTGTCACTATGTGAGTGCAGCGGCGGGAGGGGAAGAATGCCATAATTGAGGACTGTGATGTAAGGCTTTTTGAAACACACACACACACACACACACACACACACACACACACACACACACACACACACACGCACGTTACCCTTACAAGAACCTTACTTTAATGATGGCTTAGCTTTTCTCTGCTTGTGTTTGTTTGTTTTTTTATTTCATACACAAAGCGACGAATATATTTAAAAAAGACGAAAATATCTAAGTTCACTACATTATTAATTCACAAAAAGGAAAACCCCACGGAAGAGTAGTACCTCGGAAACGCGACAAAATTACTACTACTACTACTACTACCACTACTACTACTACTACTACCACTACTACTACTACTAATAATAATAATACTACAGCATATTCCAAAGAACGCTTATATATCGTCTAATCTAATGCAGGATCCTCAGAATCTAATCTAATGCAGGATCCTAGAGTCTAATCTAATGCAGGATCCTCAGAGTCTAATCTGATGCAGGATCCAAGAGTCTAATCTAATGCAGGATCCTAGAGTCTAATCTAATGCAGGATCCTAGAGTCTAATCTAATGCAGGATCCTCAGAGTCTAATCTAATGCAGGATCCTCAGAGTCTAATCTAATGCCGGATCCTAGAGTGTAAAGGTTTCTCTCTGTTGGATTCTTCTGCTTCTGACGTGTTTGTGGCGTCACAGAAAATGCCGGCAGTGAAGTCTCCTCACAACACTGTCCGTCCTTCCGAATTATTCCAACCTTTTCTTGAATGTACAGATGTTATTCCATACTGCAACAGATCTTTAAGGGTTGAGCTTTGATCGTGTCTATTAGGGTTGTGTTTTAGTTAGTTCAGTTGTAGAAAGGACGGACACTCTCGCCTCAGGGTGCAAATATTTCTCTTAACTGTCGTTAATTGAACTCTCTTCTGGCCACTCCTTCTGTTTACTTATGCATGAGCAGCGATTAGCGGGCTTTCTTGTTCTGTCAATGTTTACTACCCTTGAGCTTCTTCCTTTAGGCAAATAGGCGTGGGGAGACGGAGGGAGAGGTGAGAAGTTAGTCTGCTGTGGGGTGTCTGCACGAGCTTGGGGAAGATGAATTATAAAGTGGTAAACTTGTGAAGTAGGGAGTGATGCAGAAGGAGAGCTGGATGAACGGTACCTGGAGGGATCAAATAGGTTGCAGGCTAAAGAGAGTTCGTCAGTTTTATCAATTTATTCATTTATTTCTGAGCCGAATCAAGCGGCTTTCAGGATGTTTTGTAGAGCTCTGAATGCAACTGTCAGACCCTTGCTGTGCTGACGCGGGTGACTTTGTAGTATGACTTTTACGGCGGATGAGAAAGTGATAAAAGTTTAATCCAAATGTAATAGCTAAAACTGTTGAATCTTCTGCATCAAAGTTGCTAGGGTGTCAAGGTGTTTCAGTACCACTCGGCAGCCTTTACTGGTCCCCTGTCCTTCAGTCCCGCCCAGCCACCTCTACGCCCACACCTCATCCCAAGGCTTGAGCTTCCTACGTGTGGCTGCTGCAAGGACGATGATGAACAAGGCGTGTATAGTTTTGCTAGACGCGGCTTGATATACGGTCTCCGGCTCATCGGTGGAGTCTGGTGAGGACGTTCCTGGCGTGCATGATGTTGTCCGTGGGGATGATTTTGAGGGACCTGACGAAGTCGTATCCGTGGAACCTGAACATGAGGAAAAAAGGGTTGAGATCATCGAGGACCTCCGATAGTTGCTGACGGACTTGGGCGGGCAGGAAAATCACCTTGGCGTGGTCCAGGAAGAAGTCGATGGCCATGATGCGCTCGGCGAGGCCCCGCACGGCGCCGCGTACCTCCGCCCTCACGGCCGGGTGGCGGGGCACGTTGCCGGGGGTCACGCCCAGGTACTTCTCGCCGCGGAAGTCCCACGTGGCGTCGCTGCGGGACCACACCTGGAACACGTTGCAGCTGTAGAAGTCCAGATCGGCGCTGTCGTTGCTGTAGAGGATCAGAGGCCTCTCGCTGCCGTCCTTAGTCAGGGCAAACACTGACTCCTTCCTGAAGACGGAAAACCAAATGTAGTGGTCGGCGCTGAGGATGACTCTGTCCCGGCTGACCACCGTCACCGCCGCGCCGCTGGTGTTGACGGTCACCTGACTCTCGCCGCCGTACTCCGTCACGTTGAGGGAGACGATCACGTGGACGTTTTGTGCCTCGTTGGTGAGCCTGATGTGTACGTCACTTTCTGCTTGGACGCCGAACACGGCCAGCGAGGACTCCCAGGTGGGCAGCAGGTACTGTGGGGACGTGCCCGGCGTGTGGAGGAGGTCACGCACAGGCTGGGGGCGCATCCACCCCCGCGGCGTCTGCGTGGCGACGAGGGCGACGCACAGGGCGACGCGAGGGAACATTTTCTTTCTTAAGGTAAATCAAGGATGGCGGCGAGGGACGGCGATGACGATTCACAGGCGAAGAGAACGAGTGAATCAAATTGCTGATAAACGACCACTTTCAAACATCTTTTTTCTTCAAGCAGAGATAAAACAACAAATACCAGACTGAAGATTGCGGGAACAAGCAAAATTACCACGCGTGAATCATATCACCTCAGAATCACTGTCATGGCCGCATTCCTCACAGACCCTCACGAGACAACGCGTTTCTGTTTCTGTCCCCACACGAGATAAGAGGAGGAACATGCACCCCCCCCACACGCCCACACACAGGACACCTCAACCACCTAACCAACGACACAACTCCATCATAAGTGTCCTCAAGAGGCCGCGAGGGAGGGGCAACCTTGGGCACTCATTGCACCAGGAAATAACAGGATGACGTAGTGAGAGAAAGGGACAGGTTGACAGGAGTGTGAGCGACGAGGGGAGTGTGTGTGTAATGTGTATGTGTGTGTGTGTGTGTGGGGGGGGGGACGGGGGAGGAGACGGAAGAGTAAATAAAGGGACGGTAAGGTAGCACGAGTGACAGGGGACGGGACTGATGAATGGGCGGCAGCAAGGGCGGGATACACGAAGGACAGAAGGAGCGTGAGGGTGCGAGATGTGCATGCGGGGGCCCTACGGAGCCATCTATCACCCAGCGTCGCGTATTAAACCACATTCCAAATCTTAGTCCCTGCCACACCCTGCCATCACACCTCCACCACATCACACCACCACCACACCCTTCCTACGCCACATCCCTTGCCACACCGTTACCACGCCCACCCATACCATCGCCCTACGTCACACCTACTGCCACCATATCATTTCCACACCACCTCACACATACCCTAACGCCACATCCCCTTGCCACATCTATACTAAGCCTATCCACATCAGCCTCTGCGTCACATCCCTCCACGACACTTTCTATACGCCAGCCCACAGATTAGCTCCCCCCCCACCCCCCCTTACGACACGGTTCCCGATAGCCACATCCTGACAGATTGAAAACAAGAGGTCTTTATTGTAGGTCACCTCTCTCTCTCTCTCTCTCTCTCTCTCTCTCTCTCTCTCTCTCTCTCTAAGTTCCCTTTTCTTAATGCATTCCCTTCCAATTTTCTTTCTGGTGTAAACTCTTCCCCCATTTTACGTTTTTTTTTTTTACAGGATAGGCCTACACTTATCTGGGTGCACAATATACCTCCTCCTCCTCCTCCTCCTCTTCTTTTTTCATCCGCCTTTTCTCTTCCTCGTATCTCCTCTTCTTATCTTTCTTTTTTTATCCCTTTCTTCCATGGTTTTCTCTCTCTCTCTCTCTCTCTCTCTCTCTCTCTCTCTCTCTCTCTCTCTCTCTCTCTCTCTCTCTCTCTCTCTCTCTCTCTCTCTCTCTCTCTCTCTCTCTCTCTCTCTCTCTCCTATTCTTATTCATCCTTTACACGTACTTTAGGATTGACACACACACACACACACACACACACACACACACACACCATCATCAGTATGTATGTATGTATGTATGTATGTATGTATGTAAGTGTGTGTGTATGATTCATGCTCCCCATATCTGATTTTAATATTCATTCAAAAAGCCTAATCGATGTTCCACGCCTCTCTCTCTCTCTCTCTCTCTCTCTCTCTCTCTCTCTCTCTCTCTCTCTCTCTCTCTCTCTCTCTCTCTCTCTCTCTCTCTCTCTCTCTCTCTCTCTCTCTCTCTCTCTCTCTCTCTCTCTCTCTCATGCATTTCCTCCTTTCCTCTCTCACTTGCTCCATACAGGAAACACGTAATATGGTGTGTGTGTGTGTGTGTGTGTGTGTGTGTGTGTGTGTGTGTGTTCAAGTTTACGTCACCGAGGGAAGAAAGGTATGAGAAAAAGTTGCATAAATTTATTAAGCACATCCTCCCCCTCCTCTTCCTCCTCCTCTTCCATTCCCTCCTCCTTTCCCCATTCCTCTTCTCATAAAATTAATCTATTCAACGTATCCTCGACCCCTTCATTCCCCCTTTCTCCCTTCCTTCTTCCTCCTCCGCCCACTACTACTACTACTACTACTACTACTACTACTACTACTACTACTACTACTACTGAAACAACAACTAAAACAACTATCAATATACACTATTACTTGCCGCTGTGTGTGTGTGTGTGTGTGTGTGTGTGTGTGTGTGTGTGTGTGTGTGTGTGTGTGTGTGTGTGTGTGTGTCATGCTCCGCCGCGCCATTCATGAGGTCCTGCGTAGTGAGGTGCCGGGGGTGGGGGTGGGGGGGGGGGAGGGGGCTGGGGGGGCTCGAGGAAGGTGACGTTAAAGGCAAAACAATTAGGGAGGCTAAGGAGTTTTTGGGCCGCCCTGCCGCTGGGGGGAGGGAGGGTCTGAGGGTTGAGTCTTTTTTATGGTAGCGCTGTTTCTTATGGTCACTGTTTTCTTATTTTCGCACTTGTTTAGTTTTCCTTGTGTTCTGATGGCATAAGAAGGGCGAATAAGGGAACAAGGCAGACCAAGGTAGGCCAAGGTAGAGCAAGGTGGATGAAAAGTACGCAAGACATCCTGTTCTCGTTACGCAAGACAGAAGAAGCTGCAGAAAATAATGCATCTTGGGGTATGCAGAAAATAATGCATCTTGGGGTAAGGGTTGAAGGTACTAAGAGAAAAAATACTGAGAGGGAAAAAAATCAGTAAATGTAAACGAAAATGCAGTAAATATAGAGGGAAGACCCAAGCTGACCAAACAGTGAAACATGCTTCCCCATATCAGATTTTAATATTCTTTCAAAACGCATGAGAAACACCTGGATGAGAATCGTGAAGGATCATTGTAGTGACCCCAAGTAGGGAAAAGCTGGAAGAAGAAGAAGAAGACCTAAGCTGACCAGACAATGTCGAAACAATTGCCAAAAGTGTCTATAAACTCCCTCATTAAAAGCGTTTAAGTCGTGACATAGGGCCGTATTTTAAGACACCGTCACTTCTCACATCAACTATTTCTAAAGGTCAAAGAGGGGATCAATCTGTTTTTCATGAGTGTTTGTTAGGGTTCATGGCACAGAAGAAAGGTCAAACTACCACCAGGGTCATAAAACTACCCCTGGAAAGGCCTACAGCTCCTACGAAAGCCATGTCAAATATGTTAACTTGGGCGACGAAATGTTTTAAAATGCGACCCATAGCTCTCGCAGCTCGCCGCGTCCAAGGCCTATGCGACAGATTCTCGAGCAGTTTATTTTGTGAGCTTATATGGCGCCATCACGCAATGGTTCTCAACTCCCGACGGTCCATCACCCTGTCCGACCTCATCAGTATTCGAATCTTTGTCCGCCTACATAGATATCGACAATACCATAGGCTACACTCCTGTTGAGCGAGTCCATAACACCGTGGGCCAGGATAATCCGTCGAGTGACTTCGTGGTAAGACTATGAACACTTAGTCGAGTAGAGTCTGTTTTGATAATCCATGTTTATCTTTTCCTCTGCCTAGTAATACCTGTTTAATTTTCTCTGCCTAATAATAAGAAATAAATTAAGTGAAATTATAAAGTATCTCCGAGAATAACGTCGCATAATGACCGACCACATCTATTATGTATTTCTAGGAATGCCTCGCTTGCTAACTCGCTGCTGCTCAAAGAATAGCGAGTGGAAAAAAAAACTTCAGCAAGTCCACTCTTTCCCTCGTGTGTCCGCCGTGACGCAGCGCCCCTCGTTGGTGGCGGTGGTGGTGATGGTGGTGTCGGTGTGGGTGGCGAAAGAGGAAGTATTTCTCGCCATCATAATCAGGAGGTGTGACGCAAGACCCTCAGAATAGCGCTGTTTCACATCACCGTCCCTGCCCCGGCGCCCGCCCCGTGCTGAAATCCTGTCTGTCTGTCTGTCTATCTATCTATCTATCTATCTATCTATCTATCTGTCTGTCTCTCTCTCTCTCTCTCTCTCTCTCTCTCTCTCTCTCTCTCTCTCTCTCTCTCTCTCTCTCTCTCTCTCTCTCTCTCTCTCTCTCTCTCTCTCTCTCTCTCTCTCTCTCTCTGTTCAAATGCTATACTTTTCCTGGTTCCCTAATTCCTCCTTCCTTCGTTACACCAACATTCACATTCACACAAACAAATTACACAATGATAAGCTTCAACACGTTAGGACACGCAATTACCTTTTAACACGTAAGACACGCAATCACGTTATCTGGTGTGCATGAACGGACATCCCCGGACAAAGCATTCAAGTTACATCCACCACACACAAACGGCAGTAAACAAGACATCGGGGTTACTCAGGAGAAACTCATATAACCGCACACGTGGCATTTAACAACCACCACACAACACTCTCGTCGGTCCAACACTTGAGTGCTGGCCGCCATCAACAACAACGGTGACAAGACAAACAAACAAAGCAGTCGGATTCATTCCGAACAATTATACTTAAGCTCTTTGCACTGCATTACACGAATAAAAGGATCTACGCATCACTACAACAGACACGCAAACTAATAAACAGGCTAAAACTTATGTATGAGATCGCAATTTTTTTTAACGTTCTGGTAGGTTCTTGTGGTGGGACTTGAAGGTTGGCCCCAGCCCTTTATGACGCAGGCAAGTGTTTATAGTGGTGCATTCTTGCTTGGTTCATGATGACCCCCGGAGCTCATCCTTGATCCTCTCCTTAGAAAGAGACACCTTCGCCTCTCACATCAACAGTTTCTAAAGGTCAAAGAGGGGATGAGTCGCGTTCTAATGAGTGTTTCATTAGGTTCGTGGTACAGAAGGGTCAAACTACCACCAGGCTCATAAAGCTACTACTGGAAATGCCCAAAAGTCCTACGAAAGCCTTGTCAAATATGCGTTCTTGGGCGGTGAAATGTCTTTTAATACAACCCATAGAGTTTAGGGTGATAGGTGGTCTGCAGGACAGCATGTGGGTAGTCTCCGGCCACTCGACGGGGACTGAAAAATTCCAGCTTGTGGTGTCGGGCAGGACGCGAACCCGAGTCTTCCTAAACGCCGCAACCTCACTTTAAACACTCAGCCACCGCCTTCCTACTGGCAATGCTAAATACGAATGGCATCACCAACCAAGTATTCAAAGCACTCGCAACTCCCACACACAAACACACACACATAAAACTATTTACACAAACAATCAAACCCCCCCCACAAATACAAACAGGAACACACAAAAACATCTCCCACACACAAAACTCCTCCCCCCCCCAAAAAAAAAAAAAAAAAAAATCACTGCGCTCGTAACCTCCCCCTCCTCTCCCCCCCCCCCAAAAAAAAAAAAAAAACCTTCCCATACGTCAATACCAGACTCCAATACAGACTGACTCCGCCTCCCCACGCACCGCACGGAGGGGAACAACAACACAACACAACACAACAACAACACACATTTCCACACACAAAATTCCCCAACATTGCAACCTCCAACACGCTCCTCTTGAATAACCTCAGCGCTTCACTTGGCCGCCGCTCTTGGCCCATACATGCGTCCTCTCCACCAAATTACGGAGGGTGCGCTACGTACTGAATATCCACCTCTCTCTCTCTCTCTCTCTCTCTCTCTCTCTCTCTCTCTCTCTCTCTCTCTCTTACGCAGTGGTTAATAAAGATTTACGTGATTTAAAAACAGGGCTCGTACGATTATCTCTCTCTCTCTCTCTCTCTCTCTCTCTCTCTCTCTCTCTCTCTCTCTCTCTCTCTCTCTCTCTCTCTCTCTCTCTCTCTCTCTCTCTCTCTCTCTCTCTCTCTCTCTCTCTCTCTCTCTCTCTCTCGTAGGACAACAAAGATGATTCTCTTCCTTGTCGCCTCCGAGGAAAACACATGCAAAAACGTTTCAAAATACTCAATGGATTTACGAATGTGGACAAATCCAAACTGCTTTTGATCAATGATTCCTCTAAAACAAGAAATAACGGCGCAAAACTTAAGTGTAAACAAAGAAATTCAAAGAGCACCAAACTCGCCCGCTACTTCCTTCAACTTTATATTCACTGAAGTAGAAAAGCCTTGGTGTCGGTTGTCTGAAGATCTAAGTAAATCTATGTAAATCTTTCCCTCCTCCCCTTCGCGTCGCTGAGAAGTGGCGTCATCCTGGCATGTGGAAATACTGGGAAGCGTTCCAGGA